>NC_133620.1:223225529-223405529 GCF_048593235.1 Sminthopsis crassicaudata
GGACCCGAGTTCAAATTTGGTCTCAGATACTCCACACTTCCTAGCTGTATGACCCTGGGCAAGTCACTTAACCCCAACTGCCTCAGCAAAAAAAAAAAAAAAAAAAAAAAAAAGAAAAAAGAAAAGAAAAAAAGAATCAGGGATACTTGGATTGACCCATCTATGACCCATACTTAATGATCCTGGACAGTCACTTAATATTTTTGTGTCCCTCACTTCTCTAAGTCTATAAACTGCAGAGGAAGTCTGGATCGGTGATGATATAGGGAATTCCTCAAGAAGACTTTACTATACTAATAAAAATACAAGTCCAATTTAAAAAAAAATGTTCAAGGCACCATGCTGAAGAGCCACAACCTCAGGTAGTAATATTTAATCATAACTAACATTTTTATAGTGCTTACTCTTTACCAGGTATTGTGCTGAGTACTTTACAATTTCTATCTCATTTGATTGTCATAACAACTCTCACAAAAAGAGATAGGTGCTACTGTGATTTCCATTTTATAAATGAGGAAATTTAGAGCAAATAGACAGTAGTAAGCATCTGAGGCTAGACTTGAACTCAGGTTTTCCTGATTCTAGGTTTAGTGTTTGATATACTTGTACCACCGAACTCCCCCTATAAAACACAGTCCCTACATTCCAACATTAAATCAATAAAATTTATTAAATACTTACTATGTGTCAAGCATGATGCTAAAACACTGAAGACATAAAAAGGGGGCAGTACATCCCTTTCAAGGACTTATACTCTAATGAAGAGAACAACATGCAAATAAATATACTTGTTAAAATATATGCATACATATACTATATGTGTGTAGAAAAAGTAATCTATTTATAGTATTAAAAGGAAATTATTAACATAAGGAAGGCACTGGAACTAAGAGAGTTTATCTAATATGGGTGATTAGGAATATGCAAAGGTAAATATGATCCTAAGGAAGATTAGGGCATAAGAGAAATTTTAAGTGGCCAAGTAAACAAGCATTTTATTAATAATGTTTACTGATCACTATGTACCAGGTACTTTGCTAGCTATTGAGGGTATAAAAGCATCAACAATGCTACCCCTGCCCTGTCAGTCTACATTCTTGGGAGATGGAAAAGAGTGGAGCAGCACTTGATCTGACATCAAATAGGAATATTCAACTTCATAATTGAAGTTGAAGATTGAGGAAAGTGTTGGCATGCCTTTCAGGGTCATTTAGATCATTATTTCTGACAATAATAGAAAGTTTGATTTGTTGCCATACCAGTACTTGGTAAAAAGAACAGATAAAAAACAGAAACCCAAAAGTAGTCATTGTACAGGCTTGAAACTATAGTGGATGGATTGTTTAAACTTAGGTCATTAAATTACTTTCAAATATTAAAGCTCAAGAAAGTAAATGTAGATTCCTTAAACTTAGAGATATCATATTATCTCATGAACAAGTGAAGTCTTTTATGCTAAGAACATGGATAATAATAGATTAGAAAATATTCATTCTCACAGTTTTTTTTAAAACACTTTCAAAGGGACAGCTAAAGTATGTGACAACATGCATTGTCAAATGCAATATTCCAAATAAATAGCTATTATATTGTCATGGGTACAGTTGTTGAACTCAAATGTCAATTTAGAACACTTTCACATCTTGTTGAAGATATTGCCTTACTCTGGCAGAGAAACTTTAGTCACATAAATTCTAATATGTTTAATTTAGCTTAGAGAAACATTTTTGACCTAATAAATTAACAAGATCTGGTGGGAATCAAAAGGGAAATTAAGAATCTCAAAGACAGGCTACAAGATTCATATGTGAGATAAAATAAAAACATTTAGCAAAGGAGCATCAAAATCAGAAATAATTATTGAGTGCCTACATTCAAAGCAATCTGCAAGCATTTATTCATGTGCCAAACACCATGCTAAAACTATGGTCCCTGCCTTCAGAGAGCTCACAATCTAATGGGAGAAACTGAATGTGTGAGATACACACAGTATAAATGGGAGAAAATTTCAGTTAGAAGGCAATAGGAAAGAGATTAGAAGAAGCTGCAGGAGGCAAGATTTGAACTGAATCTCAAGGGTAGATATGGAAGCCAAGAAATGATGATGAGAAGGAAGAACACTCTGAATGTAAGAGGAGTGTGACATATTCTCCTATCGCCTAAAATGCTATTATCCATGTAAGAGACAGATCTCTGAGACTTGGTCCTGGGAGAGAAGAAGGCTGTTGTGCATTGACTAGGAGTAGTTTTTGTTTTTCTATTAGCTGTATAGCCAAAATAGTCTGCGTCTTTAAATTTACTTGACTAAACACAGCAGTTCTCTTTTTCTGCTTTCAAGGCTTCAGGTAAACTCATTTACTCACAGCATCATGACACTTAAGTTCTAAGGGAGGTAGTGTCAAAGGACAACCCCTCTCTCCCACTTCTCAGCTCACTCCTTTCACCCCAGATCTTGTGGTCCTGACATATACATTTCATATCTTGTTTGTCTTTTCTAGATGTAGAGAGTGGAGTTCTGAGTCCAGGACCCTGAGTTATGGGAAATCTTTAAGCCTGGAATTCCAGGCCAGATGTTACAATCAGCCCAGAAGAAAAGCCTAAGAAAAGAGGGCACTCAGATATTTCTCCAAGTACAAGGAGGAAGGGAACATAAATTTAGTGGAACTAATGCTATATAAAATTAAATTAACCTGTGAACCTAATGCTCTTTCCTTCCCCAGATACTGAGTTAATATTAGGAGGATTATGATCCCAGGTGATAGGAAAATGTTGAGGACTTGTTTATGTTTGTTCTTGCTGTGTCTTTGAAATAAATTTTACTTTGAGTAACCTAATCTGATTGAAAGTAGTTAAATGCAATTATAGTACTTGGACCCCTAAAATCTGGGGAACACAATGAATGAAAGTCAATGGCAAAAGGACAGAGACTCATGCAATCATACTCCACTGTTATGGGCCAGAACTCTTGTATTTAAAATAGGGAGTCATACAGAGTGCTAAGTCAGTGGAATTGATAAATACAATGGTCATCTAGTTTAGCATGGTGTTTAATAGTTTTCTAGTTCAGTACATGGACTTAGTACTTAATATAGTTCTACAAGATTCATACCTATGATAATGTAATTATAAGAGAGCATATAAGCTGGAAGCCTCAGCCAGAATCAGAGCAGAGAAGGACTGGAGGCGGGAGCTCAAGCTCTCAGAGTCAAGGAGAGAGATTCATTCCATCTTTGGTCAGGCTCGTGATGGCTCTCTTCGGGGACTGAGAGACAAATTAATTCACTCCATCTCACACCACCTTGGTAGCAGGGCTCTCCTCCTTAGCTTCTCTACTGAAACCAAGATTCTAGAAGGCCTCTAAGAAAGCTAACCCAAGCCCCTGGAAAGGAAACTAGATTGTGAAGGAGATAATAAGGATTTGGACTTTAATACCTGGCTATTCTTGTGGTGATTACTGAACTGAAAAGAAGGCTGCTCCCAAGACCTCCAGAAAACCAAAGGAGAACACTACACTCCACAGGCACTAGAGAGCTCTGGGGTTGGGATAGGGTAGGATTAGGGAGTAATATAACAGATATAGTCCCAATTAAGGGGCCACTGAATCATTATTACACAGGAATGGGAAACAGTTAAAAGTCATAGACTTAGGTGATGAAAAGTCTTGTTCTCTAAGCCCGGAATAGTAGGAAAGTTCTAAGTTCCAAACTGAGCATTTTATATTTGATTCTAAATTAATAGGGAACCATTGAAGTTACACTGAATGGGGTCATGATGTCGTCAAGTCTGCCCTCTAAAAAATAAAACTAATAGTAGTATTAAAGCTCAAATATGTGTGTGAGAGAAAGAGAGAGAGAGAGAGAGAGAGAGAGAGAGAGAGAGAAGAGAGAGAGAGAGAGAGAGAGAGAGAGAGAGAGAGAGAGAGAGAGAGAGAGAGAGAGAGAGCACTTTAAGGTTCACAAAGTGCTTGCATTCTTGGAGGATAGGGAAGAGTGGAACAGATAAAGTGTTGTATCATCAAATGAGGATATTCAGCTGCATTACTGAAGTTGAAGTTTAAGGAAAGTATTAGCATGCCTTAAAGGATCATTTCATTTTTTATTACAATAATAGAAAGTTTGATTTGTTGCCACATCAGGCCTTGGTTTAAAGAACAGATAAAAGACAGAAGCAGGACAGAAGGGGAAAAAAAGAAATTTACATTATAATTTTGTTGTATATTTGGAAGGAATAGCAAGTTGTATATGATAGATTTGCAGTTTGATGTGCAATCATCTTTTTATTGTACAGTGTTATGTAAATGTTTGCTTTGTCCAATGAATTGAGAATAAAATATTTCTTTTAAGAATCTTTAGTCGGAACCTTTGGACATCATCTTGAATCCTTGACCACTGTCAGAGATACACTTGTTCCCTTTAGTGTAAGGAAATCTTGAGAGAGATTTGGGCTTTGGTATTCAAATACTCATCATGTACCTTGTTAACGCAACATGGAGTCAGCTGCTTTCTACATCAGGCTTAAGTCCCAATCTCCACCTCTACCCCTCTGCAGCATAGGAGTGCCCTCCATTGTAAAAGAGATTAGCAGCTTTCCACTACTGGGAACAAAGAGAGCCCCAAAAGTATTAAAGTGAGATTAGCAGCAAAGAGAGCTTCTTTCCCTGATATAACCAGAGAAATGAAAAAAAGCATTTTAAAAAGAAGAGATTTAAAGAGCTGCCCTAAATCACTTTTTTGTGTTGACAACAAATCCTACATTTTGAATAAGCACATTTTTATTAATATGGAACAGTTAGGGAGAACTCCTCCATTTCTGGAAATCATGAACACATAATTTTTTCAATGGGACATGCATAAATACATAAATATGTTTTAAATATGTGTATGTTTATTGGTATTTGTCTCTAATGATAGCCATCTCTAGAGTGAGAGTAAAAAAGAAAATTACATGATAATTTTGTAGTATAGTTGAAGAGAATAACAAGTTGTGCATGATAGATTTGCAGGACAATCTTTTTTATTGTACTGGGTTATGAAAGTGCTTGTTTTATCCTGTAAATTAAAAATAAAACAATTTTAAAAAGAATCTTATATTTGTATATTTTATAATCCTTCCCAGATGTGGCTACTCCCAAATTAATCACCTCCTTTTTCTCCTTCCTCCACCACCAGAAACAGTTACATGATCATTATATATATATATATCCTAGCACCAGTAAGAGTGATAACATTTCTTGTGGGTGCCTTAGCACTAGGTGTTTTGCCACTGGAAAGGATAGTTAGGTATGAAAGTGAACAAAATTCTAGAACTTGCTGAGGAATATTACATTTGTACATTCAAGTCAGCTTGTTCACAAGTTTTCTGCTTCAAGACGCATTGTGCTATGGTGAATAGACTTCCCATAAGGAAGTTAAGAAAGCTTGGACTCCAATCACATCCTACTTCATAGAATCACTAAATATGTGGCCTTAGGCAAGTCCCTTATTCTTTTTGATATTCTCTGTCATTTCTGTTCCATTGTCAAAACTCTTAATCCCCTTAGTCATTGAGGAAGTAAAATTATTGCTTTCTGGATCTCTGATCCATCCTTTAAGTCCCAAGTCTTTTGACACTCTTCACAACCTCCAAAGTGTGATGTAATAGAAAGAACACTTGGTTTAGTACCTAAATACCTAGATTCAGATTTCAATTCTATCCTTTACCCTCTGTACCATAGAATCAGGAGAAATTCAATTGACTTCCGTGGTCCTCAGTTTCCTCCCCTATAAGATAAGGAAGTCAGTTTAAGCCCTGTAGACTTCCAGCCCTAAATCTATGATTCAATAAACCCCAAGTTACCTGATTCTCTAAATTCTGTTCACAAAATTTCTATAAAATAGACTTCCCCTTTTGGGGGAATCTATTTCATGAATTCCTCTTCCTTATTTCTGATCCTACAGTTTTTAGAGTTTTCTTCTCCCTAGTCTCAGACTACTTAGATGGAATAGAATTCATTTCTTCATTCCAGATGTCACAGTGAGGACATACAAGAGTGCCTAAGCATCTGATATTGAAAACCCAGTTATGTTTTGACGACTCCAGTTTTGGTTATACTAATTTTCATATTCAATCCAAATATGCATTTGGGAGGAGAGATCTGTAGTTTTTCTGACTGACCTTTAGTTACATACTATCATTGAATCCTTACCAAATAAGCAAGATAGCATCCTAAAGTACTACTTGGAAGTCATTTGAATTGTTTCAACTGGCTAACAAACTATCATCAATTCATACCCTTAATGGTTCTCTTCTCCAGTTCTCCCAGATAAATAATCTCCTAGCCAATAGGAAGCACCCTCTGAATTGTAAATACACTTCTATGCTTACCAGCTGTGGCTACTTCCCAGATCAATAGTCTCTTTTTCTTCCTTTCTTCACCACCAAAACCAATTACACATGAACATTGTGTATCCCTGCACCAGTAACAGCAATAGCATGTCTTGTGATAACATGATATGTTACCATTGGAAAGGATGGTTAGACAAGTATAAAATTGGACAACAGTCTCCATTTTACATATAAGGAAACTGAAATTAAATGACTTAATAAGGTCACATAGTTAATTAATATGTGAGATCATATTTCTTCATTCCAGGCCCATGCTCTATCCATTGTACTACTGTACTCTTTGAACAGACATATGATTTCAGACTTATGATTTCACTGGTATGGAAAATTCCTTATTTAGAAACTTCCCCCATTGATGCATCTTGACACTTATGGTCTTAGAGAAATATCTAAACAGAGAATTTGAGTGCCCACAATCACATAGCTAATATATGTCAAAGACTGGTCTTGAACCCAGGTGTTCCTGAATCTAAAACCAACTTTCTCTTCCCTATGCTGTCACCAAAATTAACTAAAATGATCTTTAAGAATAATGCTTACCTTTTTCTTTCATTTTCCTATTAATTCTATTCACTCTCTAGCAATTCTCTGTTTCTTGTATTCAGTCTTGTAATTTGGTGGTCATTTTGACTCTTCTTTTTATCTCTCCACCTTCTTCCCTTACCAAGGAGCTGAAAAATCCTGTTTTTTTTTCTTTTTCCTCAATATTGCACAGTTGTCTTGCCTCTAAATTTCCAGAATAGCCAGTCTCATTCAAACACTTATCTCTTCTTGCAATAACCTCCTCACTAAAGTTCTTTCTTCTGAAAAACTGGAAAGAATATTAGCTCTGGAAGACAATTCCCTCCTAGATTCAAATTTTTCCTCTGACACATATTACTTTATGATCTTGATCAAGTCATTCAATCTTTTAAGGATTCAGTTTTCTTATCTGTAAAATGAGGGACTGATATTAGAAGACACTTGAGATCCTCGACATTTCTAAAAGCCTTCTCCAAACCACTCTTTAACTTCTTAAATGTGCCACAATATAGCTCTTATAATGCTACCCCTCCACACCCAAACCTTCAGTGGTTTACTATGAAAGTGTTAATCCCTGGTCCAAGTATTCAAGGCCCCACTAACATGTCTAGATATCCTTTCTCCCAAATAAGACAGGATTTTTTTTTCTATTCTCTACATTATAGCCACATAACACTATTCTTCATGTCTATTCTTTCCCTGACATCTCCTGACCTGGAGGATTTGTTTGTGCAATGATTTCTTTTTCACTTTCCTTGGGATGGGGGCAGGAGGAGTTAGCCCATTGAAACCAGACATCATTCGTGTCACTTCCGTTTTCCAGGTGCAATGTTAACTCCTTTATGGAAATTAACTCTGTCCCCTTTTATATCTTTTTTTCTGGTACAATTGTGATTTCTAAAAACTTTTTTTTTTATGAATCATGTTGGGAGAAAAAAAAATCTGAACAAAAGGGAAAGATCACAAGAAGGAAAAAAAAAACAAGAAAAAGAAAAAGAAAAAAAGTGAACATAGCATGTCTTGATTTACATTCAGTCTCCACTCTTTTATATCTTTTGAAGTCTCTTTCACACTTCAAGGACCTAAGGTAAAATGTTCTTCATGAAGTCTTCCTTGACTGCCTCATCCCCAGAGGTAAAATGATACTTCATTCTTCATAATTATCATAGCACATTTCATAGCACACTTCCCAGATATCTCATAGGATAATAAACAGAGAGATAGTGATGATTTCAGAGACCATCTAGCCTACTCCCCTGATATTGTAGATAAAGAAACTGGAATTTGGAAAGGATGTCATTTACTCAAAATCTAAAAGGAAGCAAAATCAGAAGCAACATTTGAATACAAACCCTCACACTCCAGAGCCTATACTCTTTTTCTTATACCATTTTCTTTGTGCTTATTTCAATCTTTCTTGAACTTATCTTACTTTTCCACATGACAGTTAATTGTACATTTTTATCCTCCATTTCCTAGATCAACATTGTATCTCATGTCTTTCAAATAATTAGTCCTTATTAAAATTTACTAACGAATGATTATCTAGTATCTGACAAAAGGCTAAATTCTATGATTCTAGTCTGAGACTAGAGGCTTGTCTGATTCAAATACATTATAAAAAAGAGACAGAAGTCTATTTGGTGTTTTGACACAGGTCTTAGATCTTTCCTGAGCAAAATATTTCCTTTAAATATGAGAAATTTTTAGAGAACCAAATAATTTACAGACTTGGATTAGTACTGGGAATACCTCTTTAGTTTGCTTTAGAGAGGAAATAAACCTCAAGAGTAGCCTTAGAACTAAACTATTCTCCCAGGGACCATTAACATCAGAGGTGAGTCAACTCCCCAATGATTTCTTCTTTCAAAATTCATTTCTAGGGCCTGACCACAACCAGATTATATATGGAACCAATTCTAGTAGTTTCATTTCACAATAGTTATTTCTTAAGGGACTTTCCTTTCATCTATTCCTAAAACCTTTTTTCCCAGAGAGAAAAACTACACACATGTTTACCAAATAAATAAAGGTACATTTTTCTTTCTTTTTTTATTAAAGCTTTTTAATGGTACATTTTTTCTAAAGATGGAAAATTAAAAGAAGAATTACGGCATAGAGAATAGAGGGCCATATCTAACTCTATCCTCCACTCAACTGCCAAAGAAATCATTCAAAAACCTACATCTCCCATGCTTTGCCCTTTCCCCATCTTTCCTCTGCCCCACCACCCAAATCAATAAACTCCAATGATTTCTTATAATGTCCATGATCAAATAGGAAAACCTCTGCTTAACTTTTCAAACCTTCACAATCTGGACCCTCCCTATAGCTACACTCTTCTAACACTTTACTGCCTTCTACAATCCAGCAACAGTGGCCTTTTTGCAGTTTCTTGAACATGAACCTTCTCCTCCAAGACTCTTTGTCCTTTTTTTTTTCCCCTGAGGCTGGGGTTAAGTGACTTGCCCAGGGTCACACCGCTAGGAAGCATTAAGTGTCTGAGACCAAATTTGAATGAATTCAGGGCTGGTGCTCTATCCACTGCGCCACCTAGCTGCCCCTTCTTTATGCTTTTTCACTGTCTTTCTTCCATGCCTTGAATGCTCTTTCATCTTACCTCTGCCCCAGAGATTCCTTCAAGATCCAGAAATTACCTTGTTCAGCCCCTTTGTTTTATAAATGAGGACATTAAGACTTCAGCTAGAAAAAAAAATTGCCTAAAATCACACAAATCTATGGGTTTGAACCCATATCCACCACTTCCCAAATCAGAGAACCATACTGTTTCCTATAAAGAGCAGATAATTAAAATTTTTCTCAATAAATTTTAAAATAGCAAATATCTATTGTCAGAGACAAAATCTCCTTTTCCTTATTCCTTTTCCCTTTTCCCACCCTCCTTTAATCAGCCCCCCAGGGAAACATTTGTTTCCACTATAAAGGAAATACATTTCCAGTGAAGTATGCCAATCAACCACCTACTAACTACTGAGGAACACCTCTTCCTGTGCAATAACACACAGGTGCCCATGGGAGAAGATGTTTTAATTTTTTCAACTTAACTATTATGTCAAAGAGAACCAATAAGAGTATGGGAAATACATAAAATTCTCCCAGAAACACACACAAGGACTTTGTACTTTTAGTAATCATCAAAGGCAAGGTCATCATACTATACTTTGTCTGGTCTGGTCCTTTCATGCAGCACAAAAGGAACTTTAAACATATTTTTAGATAGTCCCCCTTTAACTAAAAATAAAATAGTTCTCTGAAGAGGCTCTAGGCTCTAAAATACCAAGAAAATTGGGCCAAAACCTTCATAATGGCACTATAACTTTGTCTATACTAGCAATGGATAGTGGAGAATAGAACTAATTGACAAGGTAATTCCAAGCCTCCTCTATCTTATCCTCCTGTAGACACTTTTGTCTAAAACATACAATTAAGCCAGCTTTTTTCCCCTGACTTGTATAAGTGCTTGATTTCTTTAATATTTTACTAATCTAGACCTAAAATGAAGACCCACATTTAAATGGCATGTTCAAGTTGACTCAAAACTTTCTTCTCAAAAGGCATGTGGGAAAATAGTGCAATTATGACTATCCTCACTTTAGAAGTAGGACAACCAAGACTCAGAGAAGGTTCATTAGTTCATAGCTAGAAAGGACCTTGAAAGTAATCTAATCCAACGTTCATTTTACAAAGTTGAAACTTGAGGCCCTGAATGTTTAAATCCCTTGCTCACAGTCATACACAGGGAAAATAACAGGACAGGAAAGTAAGTCTAGGACCTCTGATTTCAAATACAGCATTCTATCAATTGCACCATTGTGCAATGAGCCATTTAAATAACTTATCCATGGCTGCAAAGCAAGTAAGTGTCAGTCACAGAACAGTAGGTAACTCAATTCTAGATGGATGAGAAACAGAATGTTATAGTCTGTAGAGAATTGAAAATGAGTATCACTCAGAAAGAATGGAGAAGTATATGTGGAGTTTGAGCACATGATGAATGAGGAACTAAGACAAAGAAACGTAGAAAAGGAAATTATCAGAGATGTATAAGAACAAGGAAGCAGTGAGTTGGTGCAGTGTCTGGAGAGCTGCTTCAGTTGTTTATTAGTTTTGTAACTTTGAATAAATAAATAAACTCTGTTTCCTCATCTGTAAAATGGGGATAGCAAGAGCATCTATTCCACAAGATTGTTGTAAGGGTCAATGAGATCATATTTGTAAAGGCACTTTACTATTTATTATTATTGTTGTTATCACTCTACAAAAAAGATTGATTAGTCATGTTAGAAGTGCTAGGGATAACCACTGGACAGCCTGAGTTCTCCACTGGTATTTCTCACTGTCACAAAATATATATATATGGCCCCCAGCAGATCAGAAGACTCCTTAAAAAATTTATGAAAGGACATAGAAGAGTGAGTATAATATGGATGGTCAAAAATAAGCTTGATCAACATGATTAGAGGGACATTACCCACTACAGTACAGGAAAGTTTGGGAGCATGGAAAATTCTTAATACCTACAACCATTGTTGTGTAATGGAACCTCTGCAAGCATTTGCAGATTTCTGCCTGAAAATATTATCTTGGTTTATAGTTTTCCAATGACCTTCTAATTGGAAGAAAGAATTTAACTTGTTGGAAAGTCTAAAATCATTGAGATGTTGAGATTTGTTTTTCTTTTTGTTTGTTTTTATGGCATAGTACTCAAGTTGAGGATGTTTTTCAGGAGTCAATAAGGCTATCACAACAAAATTTGTTTTTCTGAAAGTTCCCCAAGTTAGAGCTGCTAGAGTAAGGTTGGGGCACATCTGGAGAGTGGGAAAAGGTAGCATTAAAAAGACTTTTTTTCCCCCACTTCTCTTCTTTGCATAGATAATGCCTGATTTTCCCTCTACTGAACAAGCAAGCATTGTTGCCATGGTGATGGTTTAAGCATTCTCCTAGATCAATATTGGAACAATAGAAAGTATCTCAGGTATTTCATCCAGTCTGTGAACCTACAGCCAAGCCCTCACTCAACTGTGGAATGAAAGATTTCAACAGTGCATCCCCCACGCCAGACTGGACAGATTTATGATATGAAAAAATCAATCAATCAATATTTATGGAATGCCTGCTATGCATTCAGAACCATACTTTCTAAGGAATAAAGGAGAGGGGAACTATGAGGGAAAGCTCCACTTTACAATCTGGATGGTGCTGCCAGCATGGAGAAAACAAACAAACAAACATGTTGACTGGTGCTCTCTAAAAATGTCATGTGCTCTATAATTGTGAAAGTGCATTTTGCTTCCATAGATTTTAAAGTTACCCTACAAAATAATTTATATGTCTTCATCTTCCTTTCAGTTATCCTCTCATAATCTCTGGCCACACTATTACAAGTCCTTGTCTAGCTACACAAAAATTATTATTTTTTTAATTTTTATTTCTTTTGCTGAGGCAATTGGAATTAAGTGACTTGCTCAGGATCACACAGTCAGGAAATGTTAAGTGTCTAAGTTCAGATTTGAATTCAAATCCTTCTGACTTCAGGGCTGGTGCTCTATCCACTGTACCACTTAGCTGTCCTCACAAAAATTATTAAAACTGTGCTAGTGAAAACTACCAAAAATAAAAAGTACACAAAGTGACTGCTCATATTTTAAATTTTCTGGTTGTGTACTTGGAGTTTAGAATTGAGACCTGAGGGGAAGAGGAAAAAAAGAAATTATGTGCCTGAATTCTTTCTTTCAACCTCTTAGATGTAAGGTACATGTACAGAAGCAGTATCAAAGTATCAAAATGTATGCCTTTATTCAGAAAGAGAACAGTATCTTCAAACAGGATGCCACTGGAATCTTCAAAATAAAGCAATCTACTCATATAATGAGTTCAGGTCTCCTACTGAGTTCAAGGAACTGTGCTAGACACTAAGAAACATGGACTAAATATACAGAATAAGACACACATTTTTGGACAGAGCCAATATGGAATATTTTTTGTTTGAATGTATATATACAGAGAGAGAGAGAGAGAGAGAGAGAGAGAGAGAGAGAGAGAGAGAGAGAGAAGAGGAAAGAGAGAGAGAGAGAAAAGAGGAAAGAGAGAGAAAAGGGGAAAGAGAGAGAGAGAGAAAAGAGGAAAGAGAGAGAGAGAGAAGGGGAAAGAGAGAGAGAGAAAAGAGGAAAGAGAGAGAGAGAAGGGGAAAGAGAGAGAGAGAGAAAAGAGGAAAGAGAGAGAGAGAGAGAAGGGGAAAGAGAGAGAGAGAGAAAAGAGGAAAGAGAGAGAGAGAGAAGGGGAAAGAGAGAGAGAAGGGGAAAGAGAGAGAGAGAAAAGAGGAAAGAGAGAGAGAGAAAAGGGGAAAGAGAAAGAGAGAAAAGAGGAAAGAGAGAGAGAGAAAAGGGGAAAGAGAGAGAGAGAAAAGAGGAAAGAGAAAGAGAGAGAAGGGGAAAGAGAGAGAGAGAAAAGAGGAAAAAGAGAGAGAGAGAAGGGGACAGAGAGAGAGAGAGAAAGAGGAAAGAGAGAGAGAGAAGGGGAAAGAGAGAGAGAGAGAAGGGGAAAGAGAGAGAGAGAAGGAGAGAGAGAGAGAAAGAAGGAGGGAGAGAGAGAGAGAAGGAGGGAGAGAGAGAGAGAGAGAGAGAGAGAGGGAGAGAGAGAGAAGGAGAGAGAGAAGGAGAGAGAGAGAGAGAGAGAGAGAGAGAGAGAGAGAGAGAGAGAGAGAGAAGGGGAAAGAGAGAGAGAAGGAGAGAGAGAGAGAGAGAAGGAGAGAGAGAGAGAGAGAGAGAGAGAGAGAGAGAGAGATTTCTTATGATGATTTTGTTTTCTTTTTTTCCAAGTGAAAATGATGGGGGGGGGGCAGGGGATTTTGGAAGAAAGAGAAAATAAATACCAATTGAAAAGAAAAATGTAATATAGCCCCTGAAAGATAACAAAGTGGGTTGGGAAAAGGTCCAAGAATTAAGAAGATTCAAGTCCTCATTGTTGAGCCATTGGCTATGTGGTCCTGGTTAAGTTACTTAACCTCAATGAGCTAGGCACCTCTCTTAAGACTGTAAGTTCCAGGGAAGATGCCAACTTGCGTGGATAAAGGAAATTTCCTCATCTGAGAGTTCCATATATCAATAAAATTCCAACCCATTCCTTTTACTTTCCCTCAAGAAAATTACAATTTAGTAAGGTGTACAAAAGAAAGATAACATGGTATAATGAATGTTGGAAAGATGACCTCAGAATATAGTAGATCTTAAATCAAGTCCTTTCCTTTCTTTGATGCTGTGTGGCAATTCATAATGACCAATCTAGGCAAGTGACTTGCCTAGTTTATCAATGTAGGTTTAATTTACCTCGATAAAGATTATTTCTTTAGTGCACATGTTTAATATATATTGGATTACTTGCTGTCTGAGGTGAGAGTGGGGGAAGAGAGAGAAGAATTTGAACCACAAGGTTTTGCAAGGGTAAATGTTAAAAACTATCCTTACATATACTTGAAAATTAAAAGCTATTATTAAAAAACAAAAAATATTTCTTAGCGGGAATTTTCTATACTAGTGAAATCACAGGTCTGATATCTGGCTGCTCCCCACTACCACTAGAACAAAATGGGAACATATAGCAGCAATCGTACAAGCTAGTATGTGTTAAACGTCATGTCTGTACTATAGGACTTAGAGTAGGAAGCCACTCCTAGGTAAGTGATGGCTAAACTTCAGTAGATAGAAATGAGTGAATGGCATTCCAGATAAATGGAACAGCTAGAGCAAAAGCACAATCCATATCATCTCTGTAAGCCTTAGAATCTCCTCATATGTAAAATCAGATGATAATTGTAGTATCTATGTCACAAGGTGGTCATTGGCTGAGAAAAAAAATAATGAATATAATGAGTTTTGTAAATCTCAAAGGGCAATGCCTATGGGCAAAAGACTGAACCTTGTTTATCCTTGCATCCCTCTCAATGTCTAGCATAAGGCCTTGTCCAAAATAAGTATTCAAAAATTATGTTGAATGAATTAATGAAAATATGAGACTTGAAAGTTGAATAGGAGATTAAAAGCTCTAAAAGAACAGGGGCTTTTATTTTTGTATACCCTGTGCTGACTAGGCTGATACTCAAATGCTTGTTGAATTAAACTGAAGAAGTCAGAGGAGGATACCATATAAGCCTGGGATTTCATTGGTGTGCTTAAGATACAGTAGGTAAACCAGTCTGACTGGAGAAGATTCACAGAGAGTAGTGGAAACCAGAGATCTGACATTTGAGACATGGTTTTCATCGGCACTAACTAGGAGCTAGATAACTCACCTTATCTTCTTTTATCAGTCCGTAGGTGCCATTTTTGTGATATCAGCAGGATTTTCCCCTGGCACTTTTTTAAGGCATGAGATTTCATGGAATCAGAGAAGCACAGAGTCCCAGAGTTGAAAGGAGTCCCATAAACCATTCATTCCAACTTGTTCCAAAATATGAATCCCCTTACACAATCTCAATAAATGGTTGTCCTGCTATTAGTTTAAGACCTTAGCAAGGGGAAGTCCACACTTTTCTTATGTAGTTATTTCATACGAAAGTGTTGGTATTTGGTCCATCATGGAATGACCTGATCATGATTTCAAGTGCTGACAAACTTTATAAGCTTTGTGGATTCCTGGAAAGTCATGCCTCTCTGTAGGCTTCTCTCTGTTTCTTTAACTATAAAATGATGATTTGGGATTAGATTGTTTCTAAAGCCCTTTCTCTTTCTAAACTGCTATACTCTAAACAAAGGAGAACAGCAATCACAGAATGTTAGAACTGGGAGGTATCTTAGTGATTAACTAGATCATTGTTGTTTAGACATTTTAGTGGTGCTATTTCCTTCCCCAGCTAAGTTTATAGATAGGAAACTGAAGTAAACAGGCTTAAATTATTTTTCCACGAAGCAAGCAGGGTTAAGTGATTTCTCCAGGGTCACACAGTAGTGTCTGAGTCCAATTTGAACTCAGTTCTTCCTGACTCCAGCCTCGTATACTATTTAACCGCCTTACTACATCAACCCACTTTATTTTACAGATAATGTAACTGGTTCCTAGAGAAATAAAAAAGTCTTGTCCCAAAGACATATAGCCAGTAAGAAGCAAAACCAGAACTAAGACTCAAATTTTCTAATGCCAAACTCAGTGCTCTTTTCATAACATAATGAAATACATAAATAGCAGCTAAAATAACTAAGGGAAAACAAATGCAACAAAGAATAATTGTTCTGAGATTGGTAGTTTAATACTATCATTGGCTGGGATAACTATCCATACCAACCTCTCAAGAGCTCTGATGCAGACAAAAAAGGAAGCATCAATACATAAATTTAACTGAACCTGCTACTAAATATCTGAGGTAGCTATTATGTCTAAGATAAAATATTAAGCCCTCAACTTCTTTTTTAAAGTCCTTTACAATGTAGGTCTTATCAGGAGAGATGCAAAAAAAATCCTCTTAATTCTTCCTTGATCTTTCAATTAATTTGTATGTTCACTGTCTATTGTATATACATTGTCCATAGTATCTAGTGTCAGAGAGAATTATTAGTAAATAAATCTGGTAGATTTAAGAAAATAAATTTCACTTTATAGTTCATGTATGATCTTAGATCTGGAATCCAATGCTAGAAGGACTTATAGAGCCTGTGGAGCCGAGCTCTCTCATTTTAGATGGGATCCAGTCTCTTGTAGATATTTTCCAAAGGTGCCTTGGGTTTCTGTCATGTTTGGTGAAGAAAGTTCTTCTCTCATGATTTCAGTTCGAGGCATATGCAGTTTGGATGAATTGGGTTCTTGACCTTCTGAATGAAGCAGGAAGGAGAGGACAGAAAGAATATCTGAAAAGAGCAACTGGCTCAGTCTGTTCAGTTTTCTAGACAAAGCCTGTTCCAGCTATGCAGAAAATCAAAAGAGATTTCAGCTGCTCATGTGTTAGGAAATGCAGAGGACTCCATATTAGGTCTTCTAAAAATGCTCCAAAGACCTCTCAGGAAATTTTAGAACATTAAAGAAAATTGTCTGATTTCCAACATTCAAAGGCTTATAGATCTAAAACTAGAATGGAGTTCAGGTCACTTGCTCAATTTCCTCCCTTTTTAGATGAGGAAACAAATTCAGAGACATGAAGTAAATTTTCCAAAGTTATTCTCATACTAAGTAGAAGAATCTGATTCATATTAAGATACTGTGACTCCAAATCAAGTGCAGACTTGGTAGCACAGTGGATAGAGAGGAGGGCCTGAAGAAGAAATAAGTTCAAATCTAGCTTCAGACAGAGTGGCTGTATGATCTTGGGACAAGTCATTTACCTCTGTTTACCTCAGTTCGTCATCTATAAAGTGAATTGAAGAAGGAAATGACAAAACACTCTAATATCTGCCAACAAAAAATGCACAAATGGGGCTAGAAAGAGTTGAACACAACTAAAATAATAAGAAGGCTCTAAGTCCAACATTCTTTCTTCCGAATCACATTATCTCTATTTTTCTTTGTTTAACTCGATAGAGGATTTTTGCCATTTGAAAAAAAAAAATGCTTCACCCTTCAATAAAGTGCTTTTTACAACCAAATAATGGTCATTGTTTGGCATGTGATTTTCTTAATTTGTCTTAAATTATCTTAATTTGCTAAGGATATATATGTTTATAGAATTAGAATCTTCCTTGCTTCCTTCATTACTGACCTCAATCCAACATTCTTATGTTATTCCACTAGAGTGAATTTGATTGAGATTGTACATGGCTATCTCACTAAGGTACAGAATAAGAATCTGTCTTTAAAAATATACAAAGACTCCATATAAACCAGCTTTTAGATAATTTGTTACCATAGTTCTTTTGCCAACATTAGTGGGAAAAAAAGTCCTAAATGATACATTCCCATTGAAACATGATTTGACATGTAACTTTCAATGCAGTACAATCAACTCCTAGTTAGCTAAACATTATGGTAGTCTTGTGCCACAGGCAAAGATTATCGGAAAATCACTACACTTTTGATGCACCCAAATTCCACAGCACATTTTCATATATATATATATATATATATATATATATATATATATATATATATATATATATATATCTTTTTATTTACAAGATACATGCATGGGTAATTTTTCAGCATTGACAACTGCAAAATCTTTTGTTCTAATTTTTCCCCTCCTTCCCCCTAACCCCTCCCTCAGATGGCAGATTGACCAATACATCTTAAATACTTCACAAGCAGAAAGAATATCTATGTTCAGGTCCTGTTCCTATCATTTATTTCTCATATAACTCTGAGTAAGCCATATAATTTCTCTGAGCTTGCTTTTCTTCATCTGTAAAAGAAAAATAATAAAATTTGCTCTAGCTGCTTTATAAAGTAATGGGGAGAAAAGTTCTCAAAGAATTTCTAAAACTGAAGCAGTCCATAAATTGAGTTTTTGCTTTTGTTTGTTTAATTTGGAATTTTCCTCCCAAATACATTGCTTTGTCAACTTGAAAATGTGCTGTGGAACTATTTCAAAGTTCGATTCTTTTTGTACAGCAAAATAACTGTATGGATATAAGTTGTGAGTTATCCCCATGCCAGAAATTGTGCTGTCCCTTACAAAAATCAGCTAGAGTTTTTTATTTCTTTTTTATTTTTAATTTATGAAATAAAAGAAACATTTCTATAACAGTAGAATTTTTAAAAAGATAATTGAGCATGAAACTTCAAATCTATTATGTACAATTTGCTATTCCTTTTAAATAATATAATAACGTTTTTTCTTGAAACATGTAATTATGCAGTGCAAATATCAAAGATCAAACTTTAAAATAAAAAATAACAGCTAGGTGGCATAGTAGATGGAATGCCAAGTCTGGAGTCAGAAAGTCTCTTCTTGTAGAATTCAAATCCAGCCTCAAACACTTACTATCTGTATGACCCTAGGGAAGTCATCTAACACTATTTGCCTCAATTACCTCATCTGTAAAATGAGCTGGAGAAGAAAATGGCAAACCAATCCAATACTTTTGTCAGGAAAATCCCAAATGAGGTCACAAAGAATCAGTGATAATTGAAAATGACTTAAACAACAACAACAAATATCCCAGAACTACAGGTAATCATCCTGTAGTACCATTCAAGCACTGAAATGATATTTCAACTACTGTAATTGTCTAAATTACATGCAGGACATAGAACTTGCAGATTCTCAAAATACATACACTGCTACAGTATACAAAAAAATTAAAAACATCAACAACAAAAATCTAACTTACAAGCAAACAAGCAAAACATTTTTTTAAGTACTCACTATGAGTCAGGTACTATGCTAATGACTTTACAATTATTATATCCTTTCATCTTCACAACAACCTGAGAGAGTGGGTTGCTGTTATTTTTATTTTACAGTTGAGAAAACTGAGAGATATAGAGATTAAGTGATATGCCTAGTGTCATACAGTTTATAGGTACCTAAGACTGGATTGGAATTCAGGTCTTCCTAACTTCAGGTGTAGCATTCAATCCACAGCATCAACTAGTTGACTCTTATAAAATCTATTGATATAATTATTTCAAATGATCGAAAAAGAAAAAAGTATATTACATAATATATATGCAGAAAACAATAAATAAAACAGTGTATAAATAACAGATATTCATATACTTCAAGGATAATACAATCACATAAGGGAATAAACATATAAACAAAATGATAAAAAGTATGCCCTAAATAGGTAGTAATTAACATATACATGAATAAATGGATGCAATTATATTCAAGGTAACTTTACATAGGAAATATCTAATATCATCACCTGGATATATGAGTAATGAGTTCAGTTTTACCTATAACATCATACATTAGTCTGGTCACAAGTCAAATGAGCCTGATTCTTTGTGACCTGATGACTTCTCATCCTTTTATGGGAATTGGTTGATGATATATACATCATCACCAATCCACCACCACCATTATTGTCATAGTCATTCCTGTCATCTTCATCATCATCATCCTCATTCTCTTATAGGTCTATTTCCCTAAACCTGAATTTGGTGAGGTGTCAGGAAGGCTATCTATTTCTGTGATCTGGGAGTATCTAGAGCTGAAATTATTTTTTAAAAAAGAGTTGCATCTAAATTAAGACAACTCTGAGATACCACTACACACCTGTCAGATTGGCTAAGATGACAGGAACAAATGAATGTTGGAGAGGATGTGGGAAAACTGGGACACTAATACATTGTTGGTGGAGTTGTGAAAGAATCCAACCATTCTGGAGAGCAATTTGGAACTATGCCCAAAAAGTTATCAAACTGTGCATACCCTTTGATCCAGCATTGCTGCTATTGGGCTTATATCCCAAAGAAATACTGAGGAGGGGAAAGGGACCTGTATGTGCCAAAATATTTGTGGCACCTCTTTTTGTTGTAGCTAGAAACTGGAAGATGAATGGATGTCCATCAATTGGAGAATGTTTGGGTAAATTATGGTATATGAAGGTTATGGGATATTATTTCTCTGTAAGAAATGACCAGCAGGAGGAATACAGAGAGGCTTGGAGAGACTTGCATGAACTGATGCTGAGTGAAATGAATAGAACCAGAAGATCGCTGTGCACTTTAATGTTGTATGAAGATGTATTCTGATGGAAGTGGATATCTTCAGCATAAAGATCCAACTCACTTCCAGTTGATCAATGATGGACAGAAACAACTACACCCAGAGAAGGAACACTGGGAATTGAATGTAAACTGTTAGCACTACTGTCTATCTGCCCAGGTTACTTATACCTTCGGAATCTAATACTTAATGTGCAACAAGAAAATGGTATTTACACACATATATTGTATCTAGGTTATACTGTAACACATGTAAAATGTGTGGGATTGCCTGTCATCAAGGGGAGAGAGTAGAGGGAGGGAGGGGATAATTTGGAAAAATGAATACAAGGGATAATGTTTTTAAAAAAATTACTCATGCATATATACTGTCAAAAAATATATAAATAAATAAAATTAAATTAAAAAAGAGTTGCATCTGATCTCACTTGTCTCACTCTATCTGAATAGGGTTTTCTTTCAGTTCAAGGCAAAATTGTGAGTAGTAAGATCCATTGCCCCCTTCATGCGGAATATTACTTTGAGAGACTATATTGGGTTGAAATAGTCTTTGTAGAAATGGTAAGATTTCTTTGGCCTAGAGTTTGCTAAGGTAAATAGACATCACTTCTTTTTATCTGCTTAATAGGAAATCCAACCCACCCTCCTATGGGTAATAAATAGTTTTGGTGATTTATCATTAGAAAGCCTCCTCCACTTTAAAAAAAAAAAAAAGTGCCCAGGTCTCATCGACTATAATATATATATATATACACATATATGTGTGTGTGTGTGTGTGTACTTTTCATGAGTCTGTTAAGCTGTGTGTCTTTCGAATGTCAAGATTTCTCTTCAAAAACTATTGAATACTTCATTTCCCTGTTATAGGTCTTGACAATGCACTCAGGCATCATGCTGTAATTTGTTTCTATCAGATTTGGACATAAGTCATGGGAATGCTTAAGCTCCCTCTCAGTGGAAACATGTACTGCTTGCAATTGTGTCACTTCCATCTTCTGAAATTCCAAAGAACAAGTCAATGGGAAGGTATGGCTCTCACCCAAATATAATCAAAATGGTGTAAAGTCTGTGACATTTTCCCAGGTGGAGTTTTACACATGAGTTAGCAATACCATCTGTTCACTCCACTGAGATGTTTGTTCTGGTCCAGAGTTGCTAACATGTTTAACAACATGTAATTGAAATGCTTAGTCTGGATTTTTTGTGGATAGTTAAGCGTAATTCTGGCCCTCTCAATAGATTCTCAAACAAACATTTGCTTAAATAAGTAGCTTGCTTTCAAAGTTAATGCATTGGTCAGAATTGATCCTAGCGGATAATCTATATACTAAAAAAAGTTATTTCCATAATAATTTAGTGACTGTGAATGTTTTTATGTAACCATTAAAATATATGTAATGTAGATCATAGAAATGGTGTTTGACTCCCTTATTCTCTTCTCTCTAAGGTGGAATTTATTTACTTATCCAACCAGAACTTTAGCCAGCAGTTTCTCAGAAAAGTAGCCATGTTGCCACAATTAACTCCCAAGATCTTAGAGATATATCTGATGGAGTGTGGAATGGGAAATCTCCTTCTACCAATATAACTATAGATTCTAAGACCCCTGTGGTATTCTTCCCATTTAACAAATCAACTAATATGATATCACCAATTCTTAACAAGAATCACTTAAAACAGAAAATAAATTAAGAATAATTAAGTTAAGAGAAAATAAGATTCCACCCATTAAGATAAGATAAAATAAGACATATTCTTCCCCCAATGTATACAGTTTCTCCTGTAGAATAGTGGATGTAGGGGGCAGCTAGGTGGCGCAGTGGATAGAGCACCAGTCTTGAATTCAGGAGGACCCGAGTTCAAATCTGATCTCAGACACTTAACACTTCCTAGCTGTGTGACCCTGGGCAAGTCACTTAACCCCAGCCTCAGGGAAAAAAAAAAAAAAAAAAAAAAAAGAAAGTAAAATAGTGGATGTAAACTTACAGAACCATATCATGGTACCACAGTTCTTGACTGTGGGTCTTGATACTCCTGTATGTCCTGAAGTACAGGGATATGTGCCAAAAATAATTGAGAGACAGAGCTTCTCCTCTTCTAGGATTTATTCTCCTGGATATGTCTCCTTCTATGTTAGTTACTACAATTGGACAATTCTGCTTCAAGATTACCAAGGCAGTAATATCAAACTCTTTCAGTTAGAATAGAAATCATAAGCCTAGAAACTGCAAAACTTTTCCAGGTATGTTCCATTGGTTAGACTCTGAGAAATTCTTACTATTTAGGAAGTAGTTAGTCTTGCAGGGGAAAATGGAAGGTAGGCTTTTCTTCTTCAATTAGTTCTTCCAAAGAGTAAAGCTTTCCCTCAAATCTCATTTTCTAAGTGAAAAAAAAATGTTTTCTCCATTCAGCTCTTCCAAGTAGCAGTTAAATCTGAAATCTTTTGTCATCCAGCAATGAGGAATCTCCACAGACCCACTTAAAAGCTTGCTCTTGCCCCATAGAGGTATGATCTGGACCAGCCTATTATTTAGAACAGGATCTTATGTGAAATAGCTAATCTCTGTCTTATGATGAGACACCAAAATACACATTTCTGTCAGCCAAGCCACAAACAGCCAATCTTACTATGACTAAGATTAATTAATAGTAAATAATTATTCATAAAATAATAATTAATTCAAATGAATAACTTTTGTCATCATCAAGTAGTTCTAGTTTTCAATATCTTCCAGTTTTTAATCTTAAATTATTGGTCAGTCATATGTAAATTAGAAGCTGGGATAGAGGATACTTCAGCTCTCTTGAGTGTCTTCTCTGCAGGGTTGCTTTTTTGTGTGTTTCTAATAAAAGTTTTGTTTCTATCACTTTCAATCATTAAAAGTATCTTATCACCACCTTTTGCATCACTTATGTTTTTATTATCTCCTATAAATGAGTCAATATTGCCAATCCAAATGTTTTATAATGTTTATATTTGTCTAATATACAAAATAATTTGCCACTGGTTTGATTGTATTTGTTGGAGTTTTTTACACATATTAAGCATACCTTTTACACTTCTTGGTGACATCAAGTGCTATCTTGATTCAATAAATCTGAAGAGAGAAAGAGAGAGAGACACTTAGAGAGAGAGAGAGTATATATATATATATATATATATATTTTATATATATATATGTGTGTGTGTGTGTGTGTGTGTGTATGTGTGTGTATGTATATATACTATTATGTCATCTCATGGAAGTCCCAGGTTCTGAACTACACATTTAGCTTTGTCACATTCAGTTTTCCCATCTTCTTTTGGATTCACCATAGGTTTAGTGCTATGTGGTCTTCTGAACATAACTGCCTTTAGCCTTTCCTGATCTAAAGTAAATGACAAAATTACAGGTGGCTACTATTGCTACACAACTTTAGCATGCAACATCCTACTTGGTATTGATCAAGTTGGTATTCGATAGAAGATTATTAGTTGGTATATTAATGGATAGAATTTTGCTCCCTACATATAGTATTTGAATTTTTCAATGAAGTTCTCTACAAAGGAAAAAGAAACTCTAGTCTGTGAGTTGGAGTATTATTAGGGTTACTACCCAGAGCACTAAAAGGTTCGGTAATTTATCCAGAATCACACAGCCAATATAAGCAGCAATGAGCAGCGAGATGGTACAGTGGATAGAGTGCTAGACTTGGAAACAAGAAAACTTGAGCCCAAAACTGACTTCAGATAATTATTAGCTATGTGACCTCAGGGTAAGTCACATAACCCATTTTCCTCAATTTTCTCATCTATAAAATGATAGTAGTAGTAGTAGAAATAGTGGTATCAATAGTAGTAGTACTAGTAGTAGTAACAGTAATAGTAATAATAGTAGTAGTGGTAGTAGTGGTGGTAATAGTAGTAGGAGTAGTAGTAATAGTAGTAGTAGAAGTAGTAGTCAGAAGTAGGACTTGAGTCCAGGCCTTTCTGTTTTCAAGGCTGGCTTTTAATGTACTTGGCTATTCTGCTTCTTCTGAGCAGTAAAATCAATAAACACAGTCAGGAGAGATAGTTATTTGGCAGAGAAGATAAAATGTGGAATCTGAAGTCAGAAATATGAGTTCAAATCTGGCCTCAGAAACTTACCAACTTTGAGATCTGCAGCAAGTCAAGTAACTAATCTTTGTCTGTTTTAGTTTCCACTTCTACAAAGAGTGATAGCAATAGCACCTACTTCCCAGGCCTATTGTGAAAATAAAATGAGATGTTTATGAACTACTTTGCAAACCATAAAATATTATATAAATGCTAGCTAGTTGGGAAGGAAGGGAAGAGGAATATATGCTTCTTGTGGCATCTCACTAATGCTATATTGGATCTCTAGCACATTAGTGAGACTATATAGAGACAAGATATATTCCTTTTGGACTCTGAATCAATATATTTCTCTTTTTTTATTCTACTGCCTGCCAATGCAGAAGGTATCTGACACTTAAATAATCTAAGTGTCCTTTGATTTTCTCCTGGGAAACATGGTTCCTCATCTTGAAAAGATCTCTAATTTGGGTTAGAAAAAGGAGGTCTGCCCTTACCATTAACTACTAATGAAATATTATTTCCAAACTTAAATGTGATTTTCAATTTGTTTGGGAAATATTTTCTTTTCTCAAAAGAATTCCTGATTTTTAAACCAACTTCTCCTCCTCAGACAGTGGCCTGAATATTAGTTTCCTGGTATTCTCTTCTACTGTCAGCATAGGAAGAGCTAGTAGGTCAGTATACAGATTACTTCCCAAGTGGCCTCATCTGGAATGTTACTTTGTTGTCCCTCTAAGACTTTCCATATTCCCTCATAATATTCTTAAAATATCTTTCACTTTAACTTTGTATCTAGTTCTGGTTTTAGGAGAGCTCTATAATTTTCAATGCCTTTAACATGCTACATACAATTCAATCATTTCAGTGATCCTCAAAATTTTAAATCTCAAGATGATTTTACAAATTAATATTTATTATATTCAACAGTAAAACATTAATTTTAATTTTAGTAGAATTTATATTTGTATGTTATTATATATTTAATATTAGGAGAAGATATTAATATTTTACTATTATTATAATAATTTTAACTGAAAGGGTCTTGTGGACTCCCAGAGGTCCCTGATACCTTTTGAGAACTGCTATTTTCTTTTTAACATATATAACAGTATTTTATTTTTCCCTAAATACATGGCAAGAAAATGTTCAGCATTCTTTTTACAAGATTTTGAATTCCAAGTTTTCTCCCTCCCATCATTCATATTGGTCATAATTGTGAAAGAAGAAATAGAACAAAAGGAAAACAACAAATAATAAAGTAAGGGACAAAAATATGCCCAGTTTGTAGTTTGTAGTCAGAGTTCATCAATTCTTTATCTGGTTACAGATAGCATTTTCCTTTATGAGCCCTTTGGAATTGTCTTGGATCATCGTGTTGCCTCAGCTATAACTGATCATCACACAATGTTGTTGATGCTGTGTACACTGTTTTCCTGATTCTGATCATTTTACTTTGTATCAGTTCATACAAATATTTCCAATTTTTTCTGAAATCTTCTTTTTCATCATTTCTTATTGTATAATAGTATTCCATTATATTTACAGATCACAGCTTACTCATCCATCCCCAGCTGATGTGCATCCCCCATTTTTCCAATATTTTATCACCATGAAAATGACTGCCATAAGTATTTTTGCACATGTAAGTCCTTTCTCCTTTTTTATGAAATCCTTGGGATACAGACCTAGTAGTGGTATTGCTGGATCAGAGGGAATGCATGGTTTGGTTGTTTTTTTGGGCATAGTTCCAAATTGCTCTCCAGAAGAGTTGGATCAGTTCACATCTTTACAATAGTGCATTAATGACCCAATTTTCCCATATCTTCTCCAACATTTATTACTTTCTTTTTTTTGTCATGTTGTCATATGCTATGAGATGGTATCTCAGAGTTGTTTTAATTTGAGAATTACTATTCTAAATAAATTGCTCAATTTTTTATTAATCAATAAAGCCAACAATCCTACCTTAATCAGTAAATATTCATAGACATGCCACACTATCATATAAACAAACAAGGCCATATGCAATAAATACAAGAAAGTATAATCCATAAGCAAAGATGAAAACAGATAGCAGTACAAACTTAACTTAAATAATGAAAAACACTACCAATAACTTTTCCCATGTCCCAACATACAGCAAATAACAATGCAAAAAGAAGAATCAAGCCCAACACTTATCTATATTCAATCACATAAACCTGATGACTTGCAAACATGGAGTAACAAACAATGGTATCGAGACACTTTACCTAATGGTATTTTTTTTTTGTTATCTCTGGACAATTTGTGGGAAAACTAATTGTCCCTAAAAGGCTAAGAACACAGCTTCTAAACTTTTCTTCTTTTTTCCATCCTGAAATTTTGAAATAAAAGTAGAAGTTTACTGAAATTAAAAACCATAAAAATTAAGGTGAATAAGCAGAAATTTATCAAAAATATAAATATATATACTTCCAAAAATGGACAATGTATTTGAAAAGAATTGGTAACCACATAGATCAGTGTCCATTCTTTCATTCCTGCAGCTCAAAAATAGAGCTGTGTTTTCCATCTCTCTAAAAGGATCAAAGTCTCTTCTTAAATTTCCACCTATGCCAACCTGAATGACACCACTCCAGGATTTTGTAGCTTCTGAATATTTTTAATACTGTAATTAGATACAGGATATACATAACAATGCAAAGGCAAAGGAAAGATTCAATTAGAAAGTAAATATCATAAATGAGCACTAATACTTTGGCTGAAAGTGTATTAGGAATAGAGAGAAAGTCAGCACTCTGTGTCTCCTATTTTTCCTATCTTTAATCTAACAAGAAGCAGGATGGGATTGGTACCAAGAATTTCATTGGTTCTGAATGCCATTATCTTGTCATGATGTCCCACCAGTCATAGAAAGGTGGGAAGAAATAGGATCTTTGTCTACAAATCAGAATTCATTCTAAAAAATTGGAGAAAAAAATTCCTCTTTTCAATCTTCCCCTTCCCAGAAATTCCCAAAACCAAGTTCAAAGAAATGCCATAAAACTGTGAAATCTGCTATAGTGTCTACTTGAATGTTCTACCTCCTTAGATAGCCATGCTATCCAAAGAGCAATGAAATATATCCATATAACTATAGCTTTAGTTATATCTATCTATATCTATGCTTGTCTATATTATATCATATCTATATTTATCTATATCTTTATGTGTATAGCTATCCATTCTATATGCTTCAATTAAAGAATCTATAATTATAGGATCACAGATTTTGAGCCCAGATAGATATTTGAATTATGGAGAGGTTAAGTAATTTCCCTAAGGTAGTAAATATAGGAGGTGACTTTTAAATACCAAGTTTATTTTTCTAATACTATACCAGAAGTTTATAGTAGAGGCCCTGCAAAACTCCAACCTGAATCTAAAGAGTACCTGAAAAGTTAAACATGAGGAGTACAACATGAAAAATTAAAATATAACTGGGAAATATTTAAGTAATTAAATAAAAATACAATGCAACACAAAAATGTTAATTTGTGGTTTTCAAAGTAATATACAATTTACAAGAACAGATTTCTATTTGAATTTGACACCACTGCACTATATCATGCTGCTTTAATCTCATTCATGTAATCTGCTGAAATTTTAGTTCTTTTTCCTATAAATCTTCTACAAAGGATATATACAACATAATAGAAGCTTTCCTTTAGTTCTTTTTAAATATTTTATGAAAACTTGTCAGAGATAGCTCTAATATGGACATTCATTTAGTTCAGGTTTGACAAAATGGGTCACTCACAGGTCACCAAACTTAACAATAAAAGGTTTATCCTATGTGTAGTTAGATGACTCGTGAATATAATCTTCAGAAATACACCAAGTCCAAGAAACTCTTAACTGCTTTGGGCTGGAACTTTTTATACTTTTAGCTGACATAGAAACTGCCTTGGGAAAATCAGGTCTTTATATCATTTTATGGAAAGCCTGAACCTATAGATTAGAGAAACAAGAGGGGTCTAGGCTCCTTATGTTGTGGATAGAGCAAAAGAAAATACATCAGGAAAATGCTAATTCTACAACATACTTCTAAAGTACCAAGGTTATCCATTTATTATTTCTCCTTCTTGCTATATGATGGACCCACTTGCTTTTCCAATCCCACATGTTTTAAAAAAATGTTTTTTGATTCTTGTGCACAAGTCACTACTCATGATATATTACAGCTTACCTGTACACATAATGGTTTTTTACATTATCCTTTAGGCAAAATAAAAATCTAATTTTACTAACATGATGGTATTTCATAATTCACAGCCATACTGATCTAAAGGAAAATGCTTATGTGAAAATATATACTTTACTTTCATTTGGTGGGGAAGAAAAAGAGGTGATTGCATGCAATATATCTTGTAATGATCTGACATCCAAAATGCATGGAAAACTTACATCAATATATGAAACCAGACAATACACAAATGGTCAAAAGATATGAAGAAAAAAACTCAAAAGAATTGTAAATATGAACAACTATATGGAAGATTATTCAAATCACTAATGATAAAAGAAATGAAAAACACCTTTAAGATTTCACCTCACATCTGGGAAAATGACAAAGATTACAAAAGACAGAAATAATACACCACTGGCAAAACCATGAGTTGGTCCAACAATCCTGGAAAGTAACTTGGAATCATGCTTTTTATAAAAGCAATTAAATTATCCTATTTAATTAAAAAATTTCATGGCTAGGCCTATAGCCCAAGAGGACAAAAAAATCCAATATACATGAAAACCTTCATATAAATACTTTTATGTAGCAAAAAAAAAAGTGGACATAGATGAATGTATATTGATTATGGAAAGACTAAGAAAATGTAGTTCATTAATGTAGTGGACTATTATTGTAATATAAGTAATATCAAATATAAAGAATTCAGAGAATATGGGAAAGCTTTTATGAGGTGATACAGGTGAAGAAGCATAATCAGAAAGACAATATACTGAATAAATATGTAGCACACACTCTAAAACTACTTTTTCAACCCCCAATGGTATTAGAAGTTTGAGTCCCCAGGAGTCAGCTGCAAATGTAAGTGAGGTAACCTTGAGAGTCTGTAACTGCCAACAGTATAATCCCCACTAGTATCAATTAGGAAGACTTCAATCAGGTGGCACATGGGAAGAAGATATGATATAAAACATCTCTCCAAAACTTGAATCTACAAAAAACAAACAAAAAACAATAAACACTAGAATCCAGAAAAAAGTAGACATACACCGAAAATACAATATAATTCTCAGGGGTTTTTTTCCCTTCTTTATCTGATTTTTCTTGTGCTGCATGATAACTATATAAATATGTATACATATATTGAATTTAACAACATATTTTAACATATTTAATATGTATTGGACTACTGATATGTAGGGGAGGGGATGGAGGAAAGAAAGGGAAAATTTGGAACAGAAGGTTTTGCAAGGGTCAGTGTTGAAAAATTACCCATGCATGTTTTGTAAACAAAAATGTTTTAATAGATGATAGATAGATAGATAGATAGATAGATAGATGGACAGATGGACGAATGAATGAATGAATGAATAAAGTAAATAAATAAATAAAATATTTGCTTATGGGATTGATTTCTCTCAGGAAAAGGGATACTGGGGAAAAGTCTGATGATCTAAAATCAAAAGACATTAAAAATATGTTTTTAAATCATTAGAAGATAGGAGTATCTAAAACCCCTCTTCATCAATAGACATTTTTACAATTACTTAGACTTTATTCAGGATGTTGTTTGTGATGTTAGTAATGTCCTTGGATGAGAATATGTCTCTTCTTTTTATGCTTCACTTAATTTTGATACTATGAAGGAAGTGATTGGGCTTGGGAAAAACATTTCCCTCCTCACACCCCTCCCCCCAGATAAAGTAACTTCTGAGACCAAGGCAATAAATCTATGGAGCTTGAACATTACTTGCCCTTCCAATTGGAAATAACAGGATGGAAAAAAAAAAAAGATTGTATTTTAAAAGGAGCAGCTATCATCTAAAGAGATTTCCTGCTAATACAAGGAATTCTGATAATCATGAGGTCTTGAGGAGCTAGGTGCAACTAGCAGAGAAAGAATGAAGTATTGATAGAATTGCTCCCTGAGGCAAGTAGGGAGAGGCACTGCTGGGGATCAGTTTAGCCTCATATTTCCACCCGTTGTAGAGGTCACCAGCTGCTTTGTTGTATCCAGTCAAACCCATGAGATTAAATTTCCCTTATAAATTTGTTCATTGCTCATGTCATCTTTGTTGAACCCCTATGGACCAGTTCAGCACAATACTCTGCCTTGTTATGTCTTTCTTCTCCTTCCTCCTCCATGCCACATGTTTTCTCTCCTTTCATCACTCCTATCCCTCTATTCCTTTCTCCTTATAGCTAATGAACTCTTTTAGGGTGCTAAATTCCTGTTAGGATTTTGCCTACCAGCTAAGGGTATATGCTAGTCTCATGAGGTGTTCCCTTTCTCCTAGTTACTTGTGAATTCCACTAGGCAACTTGTCTTTTTAGCTTTTCTTTGCTAACTATATGCTCTCCTAACTCTATTCATTTTTATCATTCCTGGCATCTATTGTGTCTCTTCATTTTGTCTGTAACTTCTCCTAAATAAACCTACCTTTGCCAAAAAGAATGACCATTGTGAATTCTTCACATGAATGAATCCCAACACTGGGGGTCTGAACCTCAATCTCATCATTTGATGCAAATCCCAAACACATCATTTGGAACTAGAAATTGATTTCCTAAACCACATCATTAAGACTAAGTTCAGAAAAAAGTATTTTCCACAGGAACATCTGACCTTGCTACTACCAGCCTTCTCAGTAATCTCATATGGCTCCTTGTACCTATGGGATCAAATACAAAATCCTTTATTTTAAGTTGAAAAGCTAAACCCCTTCCATCTTTCCAGTCTTCTTATGCCTCATTCCCCACCACATAGTCTTTGACCCAGTAACATTGGTCTCATTGTTGTTCCTCAAGCAAGATACTCTACCTCTCATCTCTGGACAGTTCCTCATCCCTAGAACATTTTCCTTCCTCACCTCCTACTACTGGTTTCCATGGCTTCCTTTAAGTCTCCACTAAAATCTCATCTTCTACAATAAACTTTTCCCAACCCTTCTTAATTCTAATTAATTATTGTCTTTCTTCTGTTAATTATTCCCTATTAGTCCTACATATAGTTTATTTTGTACATATTTATAAAAATATATTTATCTTATATATATTTACTCTTTGTCTACTATCTCCCTCATTAGACTGTGAACTACTTTGAGGGTAGGGACTGCCTTTTGCCTCTATTATCCCTAGCACTTTGCACAGTGCTTGGCACATAGTAGTCATTTAATAAATGCTGATTGATTAGTTGACCTATTGAACAAATCTGACCTTTAAGCAATTACTATAACCCCAGAGCTTGTACACTATCCTGTTTCCATTCTGCCTCAGGCTGTAATGCTCTAAATGAGCCTAAAATCTCAAAAATCCCAATTTGTACCCTAAAAAACTGAAGTAGTTCCTAGTCCAAGCAGTCCTTTTTAACACACTAATAAGTTTCTTTTCCTTTGATTCCGACTATTTCTTGATTCTCAGTCTTGCACACTTCATGGTGGGTGAGATTCTACCTAGGTTCTCATTGAACCCAGGCTGGGAAATTCTCATGACAATATTCAGAGGATATTTTTAATAAAGCTATCCTTCAGCTTCTGTCCTAGAATCACATCTGTTGTTGTTGTTCAGTCATTACTGTCATGTCTGACTCTCCATGACTCAATTTTGGGGTCTTCTTGGCAAAGATACTGGAGTAGAATCACAAGGTGTCTTAATATATGCATGAGATATGCAAGTTCAAGAAGAGACGTTTAGGCTGCATTTTTCTCCCTTAATTTTTTTTTGTGTATGATCAAATAACAACAGGCTGAGTAGGATCAAATATGGTATTTTTTTTAATTGTATGACTGGAGAGAGAAACCCTGTAGTAATCAATTATGTGGAAAAGCCTATATTCCATTTTTATATTTTGATCAAGGATATTCTCAATGCATATGTAAATCATTCTCACAAAGACTTTATGAAATAAAAATAGTCCTAATGGTCATAAGTTGTGAATAATAAGATGTGAATATTGATTTTGGCACCTTTTGGGAGAAGAAGACCTAAATTAGGAAAATATACTAAAGCCCACCACAGTTCAGAACTCCAAGTTCAAGAGATCAGCTAACCTCAGTCTTCTCAGTTGCAGAGATTAAAAGTATGAACTCCCATGTACAACTCTTTCTTCCATTGTTAATGAAACACTAAAAAGTCTATTTCCTCCATGAATCCATTTCTGGTACTCTGAAATGTGGTAGAAATTTCTACCTCCTGGAACTTTCTCTTAAACTTCCAGTTTAAGTTTTCTATGAATCTATGTTTCATATTTCCTTCCACCCTTCTACCAAATTCAGAATATCATTTGCTACAGTAATCAGATATGAAGGTATGTCCTTCCACAAACCATTTTACTTTTTAATGAAAGGTAGATGCATGAAACTTTATACCCATCTATGGCCCCCATCCAACTCACACTTCCAACATTTCAACTCTCTTACCAGAGAGGCATTAAAGTGTATTACCAACCTCCTTTTTGTTTGTCTTCTTATATTCCCAGAGAATCAATATAAACTTGGGAGTTTTTCTAATTATTGAATAAAGGGGATCATAAACTAAAAAATCCTGGCTTGATATTTTGTTGGACACCAATCCATGCTTAGTAATAATTATAACAAAAAGCATTCATATAAAATATAATCTTGCAAAATAAACCTTGACAGCAACTATATGGTTCTTTATTGATTTCAGCCACAAGGATTTCATTTCAATGGATTGCTACCTTAAACTTATAGGGTAACAAAATTAGGTCAGAAGGGGACTCAAACAACAGGAAAGACTGCTTACTCCAAAGTAAATGATGAATGGTGTGGTATAGGAATATTCCTATGGTGTGGTTTCATTGGCTAACCTGTTAAAGGCAAATCTGTACATCAAAGTAAAAAGGCATCCAAAACCTACATATGGCTTGGAGCATTAATTAGGCATAAGAAAATTATGGTTCAGAAGCCAGAAAATGTTTTTAAAAATTCAATTCATTTGATAATGAATGATATAGGCATACAAATCCTTGATGTAGAAGAACCCCAATAACCCAAGCTAATGCAAAAGAGAGCTTTAACTGACTAGAAAAGGGATAAAGTGGATATACTGTTCCACCTACACAACTCATTTACACAAAAGACAGAAGAACAAATTGATTTATAGATGGTTCAAATAAGAGATTTATTCCTTGGCCTCTGCAAAGACAGTGGAGGTTGATGAAAATTCAACTAACTAAATTCATAGCATTTCAGTAAATCCAGAAACTTGCAGACAATAAAGATAGTTTATTTTGGTCTGGGGAAAACAGATTCTACTCAATTTTGTCTTTATTAACCTATAATTTTTAAAATAACGTACTGGGAAAGCAAGTCATGGCTTACAAAAGAAATCCAATAAAATTTAAGCCTATTTAAAAAATAAAGCACATATAAATAAAGCAATTGTTGGTATAATTTGAACCCTCATTTTCCCCTTTTATCTGAAACATCCAGATAAGTAATATAAAAGTATAAATAAGTGGAGGAGATGCTTACATTATCTAAATTATGACTTTTTCTAGTTTTAGCTTTGCTTGACTAAAAATAACCTTTAAGGTGCTAGGTTATTATATAAAAAAGGGTGAACATGGAAGCCAGAACCACTGGCCCCTTATACAATGAGTCACTAAGGAATAAGAATGCTTCCAAATCCTGAATGGCAATACCTTGAGCTTAGGAGTTAATGCTCACTCCAAACATATACCCCATTCAGCCATTCATTAGGCTCTTGAGAATATATGTGAATTATATGTGCTTGTTTCTTCAGCCTTGTCACCCTACAACCTCCCCAACTGGATTATAAAGCTAACCAGGTACATCATTTGAAATCAAGCAAATGTGGGAGGAGGTGATTATTGGCTCAAAAAGGAACCATTATTTCTTCACCTCAGGGAACTGTAGATAAGCTTTCTTCAAAGACGAAATTTGTCACTGCAGATGCTACAGATAAACAATTTATTTCACATCAAAGCTCTAGTCAGGAACAAATCACAATTTCAAATTTCTCTGCCTGAAAAAATTCTATCCAAAGAGAGGCTGCATCAGACTCCTAATTTCTGCTGGTTGTGGGGAAAGAGAACAGAAAGAAATGACAATACATTTTAAATGGAACAAAAAACTGACATAAAAAAATCTAAACAAATTGCAGCATGTTGTATGAAAAGAAGGTAGTTTGGTTAATGACAATAAAGAAAATTTGTTATATTATCACATAAGAGTGGTAAATTACTTTGGTAATACCAAAATAAATTCTATGTTAGGCTCAAAGATAAACTTGCATTAAATATAAGAAAACTACAAGCTTGTTCTAAAAAGCATACTTTTGTATTTGTTTTTCTCTTAAGAGTACAACCTAATTTACTATTTCATGCTTATAATCTAAACCAATAATCAAGCATCCTTTAAAGCTTCAGTTACTATGCAACCTAGATTTTCCAGGACAATTCAGTTGTCAAATATATAGTTCTTGTGGTCACTATTTAAAACAGGAAATGACCTATTATTTCAATGACATAGGAAACTCTATGTTGAAACTTTACCAATGCAAATTACCAACTGTTCCAAAACTTGTAAGTAGCTTGGGTGGCTGGGAAGTTAAGTGCATTGCCCAGAAACATACAAGCAGAATGTATTAGAAGTAAAGCATGAACTCAGATATTCTTAACTTTGAGTCTGGTTCTCTACCCATTTTTATCATGTTCTTCTTAAAATCCATTGAAATATTCAGGAAATTTCAATAGAGAATAATTGAACATATAAAGTTTTCTATAATTCCAAGCTGAATGCCTTCCAATACATCTTTTTTACTACCAATCCTCACCCAGAGACATTTTGAATCTATGACTCATGGAACACCATGATTTCAGAAGATTCAAGATTGCAAATAGTCCAAAAAGCCAAGATGAGAGTTAAGATGAGTATGAGTAAGTTGTAGCATATTGCCAGTATGATACCCCATTTAGCAGTTACAAATTATTTGGGTTCAGTGAGGGGTATTTTAGAAGATAAGTACTTGCTCCTCAGATGACCCAAGTCACTATAACAAAACAGAATGAGAACTTTTAAAATCAAGCTATTAAGTGGCTATTCTACTAACAGACCACATGGGAACCACAATTCAAATAGATAAGAAATAAAATGGGACAAAATTGCAATGCAAATAATGGGAAAATCAGGAAATAAAAGCGTTTTCAGTCCTCATAGACTAATCACCAATAATCTCAAAGTAAATGATCTTTTCTTAATTCTAAGCCTTTCTGGCCTCTCTCTACAGTATTTGACATTGTGGATCTCTTCTTCCTGGATAATCAGAACTCTCTATCTTGAGTGTGCTCCTAACTGTCTGACCCATTTTTCTTAGTCTACTTTGGTGGATCATAATATAGATTGTACTCCTTAAATTTAGGAATATCTCAACACTTTATTTTCCTCCCATATCTTCTTTTCTTTTTAGAATTCCTCACTTGATTATTTCATTAGCTCCTATATGATTACTTATCATTTTTTGCATATTTATATGACAGATAGTAAGCATTTAATAAATTTTGTTGATTGTTAATTGATTGAATTCTACAGATCTATATATGTTTCTCACCTAAATTCTTATTGCACATCACCAGCAGTTTATTGGAAATTTCTAATTGATCATTTCATAAGAACAAAGCAAATACAAAGAAATCAATATCTTCTTTTCTAAACCCATCTCTCTTCTAGACTTTCATGTTTCTATTGAGAAACCATCATATTTCCAGTCACATGGGTTCATAATTTTTGAATTATCCACTCATTATAGTATGAATCCAAACTCCAATTCTAATCTTATTGTACTCCAGCCAAACTGACCTTTTTGTTTTAATTCTCACCCAATATTCTGTTTTCTACCCCCACACTTTTGTTTCCTTTTCCCCTCATCTGGAACACATTCTTGTTACCTCTATTCTCTGAATCCTTGGTTTTCTTTATAACACTCAGTTCAAAGGTCATCTCCCTATATAAAAAATGTCCTATCTCCTCAGTTGGTGATACATCATTTGAAAAAAATTATCTTGCTTTTGTTTGACATATAATTTGTAAGTACTTGGTTTATATGCACTTATATGTGTACAAGTACTCTTTGCTTTGTTTTGGAGATAGAAAAAAGAAACAGTTGCTAACCACAAAAAGCTTATATCCTATTAAAACCATGTATACCAATAAATAAGTGTAATTTCAGACCTTGGGGAGAGAATTAAGCATTTCAGGGAAGGGTTGGGGGAAAATGGCACAAAAATCTAGAATGACTTTATGTAGTGAGTGGATCTTAAGGTAAAGCTTGAATGGAACTGGGAATTCCAGAAGTGGTAGTAAAGAAGGAGAACATATTAGGCATAAGAGACAGTCCATACTGAGCCACTGAGATAAAGTCATTGATCCCCAGGAGCATCACCCATTATATTTTGATCTCAAAAATGTATGCTTATTAAGTGCCTTTTAGAACATAGCAAGAAGTATCTACGCTATAGGTAGGAGAGAACTGGAATATTTAAAGGAAAATGTTAAAGAGAAAAATAGTGAAAAATCATCTAGAAATCTGTGACCCAATTCTTGTCCTTTCTGAAATCACCATAGGTGGTTCCATAGTCTGTTTCTATCGACTTCAGTGAACATGTGAATTGGGTCCCTGGTTCTCATTGATTAATCACACTGTGGGACAAATCAGCCCAGAAAGCAATTGAATTAGAAAGCGTCTTTATTTGCTGAAGAAGATAAATAAAACCCAGGAACAATCCTTTACCTTAGACCATTATGACTCAGTTGTAAACTCTCAGCACAAAATAATCCTGTGAATACCAGGAGAAACGAAAACTATCATTATTATTGCTAACACTATTTCTTGCTATTATTAGGAAATTTAAAATAAACTCAAGAAGGGGTTAGGAGGAAGCAATAAGATTGTGGCCTGATGTAACACCTTCAGAACCTGTAGGAAGAAGAAAAAGTAAAGCTTTCTGTGTTGGTGCTTTGATTGAATTTATGCTGAATACATTCAATTAAAGTTATTTCTTGTCTATGATTTTAAATAGAAGAGCTCAAAGAACTTTAAATTGAAAATAGCCAGAAAAGGAAATCAGTGATGTGCCCTTTTTGTTTGTAGCACAATACAGAAGATACCTTTCTAGTTAATAATTATCTATCATGCAATATAGTGCCTTTCACTTAATTTGATCACAACTTAATTAGAGTCTTGGCTTCATTTGATCAGCTCTCCAGGAACCAAGTAATTTGCATCTGCATTGTAGTTGAGCTGCTCCTTTTGATCACATTCTGTTGTTAACACTGGGTAATTCAATCCAGATTGCTACAGACCAGCCACTGAAATTCATTATATAATTCTTCACTTCAATACAAAGCTATCTGCATCCTCTGTCATTTTGCATACAGACTAATTTCATTTATTTTTATGCCAGAGGGGACAAATGAGGTTGCAAATAGCAAAAGTGGTGCAAAATACCTAGCAATACTGGCAAGTTAGCAATCTAAAAAAGTGTATTTGTTGTATGGATTATCATAGGATGAAAGCACAGAAAGAAAATATAGTCCAGCCTTACAAATTCTCAATAATCTACTCCACTGAAAAGTGGAGTCCCTAATTTAAGTCCACATTGTGTCAGATCTGGATTGCTAAAATAGTGTTCGAACTTGTTTTCCTTCTTAGCTCTATTATTTCCTTAACATCCCTGCATTTTTACCCTATCCCAGCATCTTGCACATTCCCACTAAATTGTTTCACCTAAAATATTGCCTTGATCATGGAAAAAAAATAACTATTCCACTCACTTATACCACAAAGGAGTCCATTCCACTTTTGGATAACCCTGGATAGAATAATTAGGAAGTTTTTCCTTAATTTCCTGAAATTTTCTTCCTTAAAATTTCTACCTACTGTTTCTAATTCTGCTTTCTGGGGCCAACCAGGACAAGTTATTATTTTATCAAGTTCTACAAAAGTATCCCTTTGGCAATTTAATTGACATAACATTAAAAACATAAGTTACCTTTAGGAGTGTTATCATATTTATTATGTTTTCATTGCCTAGCCATGAGACACTGGATATCATTCCAGCTTTTAAATTCTCACTTCTTTCTTCTTTCTTTCTTTCTTTCTTTCTTTCTTTCTTTCTTTCTTTCTTTCTTTCTTTCTTTCTTTCTTTCTTTCTTTCTTTCTTTCTTTCTTTCTTTTTGTTTGTTTATTTTATTTATTTATTTTTTTTCACTTATTTCTTAAGGAACACATTATAATTGGATCTACACAAATCTTTTGCATGCTTCAATAGCTTGATTCTGAGATACTTTATATATTTCTTATGTATTTAGAAGATTTTCCTTTCTGTTGTAGTTCTTGGATTTTATTATTATTAGAAATGCAGTTAAGTTTTGAAGGTTTATTTTGTTGCTAGCAATTTTACCAAAGCCATTAATTGTCCCAGTTAATATCTTTACTGATTCTGTAGGATTTTCCAAGTATACTATCATGCCATCAGCAAACAGGGATAGTTGTATCACTTTACCTATCTTTATACCTCTAATTTCTTTCTCTTTTCTTTTATAGTAGGGAATATTGTATCATGCTTTACTTACAAATTCTGGTATATCTCCATTGCATATGACATATGGTTTGGTTACGATATTTTTTTAAAAGGCTCCTCTATACTTATAATTGTAGGGTTTTTAGCATACATGAGTACTTTGTCATCAGGTTTTTGTATTTATTGAGATAATCCTGTGGTTTTCTATGTTTTGGTTTTCAATGCGATTAATTTTATTGATAGTTTTTCTAATGTGCCATGTGTATCTTTGACAAAAATCTATATTGCCCATAATAAATAATGTCTTGAATAAATATCTGTAGTCCAATAAGATTTCATTTAAAAATTTAAAATGAATTAATATTCATTAAGAATATTGACTGATAATTTTTGTGTGCTTTATCCTACCCTGATTTATATATTATAACTAAATCTCATGAGAAGATTTTTGCAGAGTTTTTGAGAATTTATAAAAAATGGATAAAAATTGTTCTTTACAAAGTTTGACTGAATTTTTCTATAAAGCCATCAGGAGCAGAAGTTCCCACAGAGTCATACATACCTTAGTAGTTTGTTTGTATGTTTGTTTTTTACAAGTAGTTCTATTTCCTATTTTGATATTTGATTACTTAAGATATCTATTCTTTTGTCAATTGGAAAAATTTATAATTTTGAAGACATTCCTATATTTTCTTATTTTCTTAGTTTTATCATCATATCCCTGTGCTTAAGCACTTATTTTTTCTTTTTATTTCTCTTGGCTTCATTGTGATTTCATCATGCTCATTTGCTATTTTATTTTATTCTGCCTTCCTGTTTTTAAAAAGATTAGTTAAATGATTATTTAACTTATTGATCTTTTAAATAAACTAACTTTCATATATCATTTCTATGTATTCATTTTACCTATTTCTCCTTTAGTTTTTAATATCTCCTTTTCTGTGTTTATTTTAGGTTTATGCCTTTCTAGTTTTAAAAATGCAAACTCAATTCATCAATCCTCTCTTTTTCTACTTTGTTGATTTATTTTTGAAAAAATATTATTTTCCCCCTGAGGACTGCTTTCACTGCTTTTCAGAGATTTTAATATTTTATACCATCATTATAATTTTTTCATAAAATTATTGTCTTGATGATCTGTTCTTTGACTCATTTATTATTTAGGATTTCATTGTCAAATCTCCACTTGGGTCTAAACTTTTGTTTATGGTCCTTGAACCAATGATTAATTTTATTTCATTACTCTATAGGGTATGTATTTACTCTTTCGGCATTTTTAACTTCATTTGCCATATCTGTATCCCATAACATATGATGTTGATTTTTATAAAAATTCCATGTGGTGCTGAAAAATATGTCTATTTTTATGTCCTCTTAGAAGATATCAAGTTTTTTAGTTCAAGTTTTTCCAACAATTTGCTTTTCCACAAATTTGTATTTTCCTTTTTTTTTTTATGTGTTTTTCTGTTAGATTTATCTAAAATGAGGGCAGGCTATTAAAATCTCCTGTCACTGTTGTGTTATTAGGTGTTTTTATAACTCACTTAATGTTTCCTTTATTAATGTGGATTCTAAGGCATTTTAAATATATGTTTAATAAGAATATTCTTTTTTGTTATCTATGGTTTCTTTTACCAAAATGTAATTTCTTCATTCCTTCTAAATTTTTATATTTTGTTTTTGCTTTGCTCAATTGTAACTTTTGCTTTTTTTGGATTCAATTAACGTATTGCAAAAATTTTCCCCAGTCTTTCAGCTTCTTTCCATATGTGTATCTGTTTTTGAAATGTTTCTTTCATGGGATTCTGTTTTCTTATCCAATCTATCACTCTTTTTACTTTATTGGATTGTTTAACTATTCACACTTAAAGTTGTGAGAATTGACAATGAAATCCTAAATAATAAATGGGTCAAAGAACAAATCATCAAGATAATAATTTTATGAAAAAAATTATAATGATGGTATAAAATATTAAAATATCTGAAAAGCAGTGAAAGCAGTCCTCCAATTTTTTGCTGTGATTTGTTCTTGCATTCTCTTCTATAAACACAGTATTTTTTTTCAGTTACTTAATTTTTTTTAAAAAGATGACCGTATTCCTATCGTATATCTTCCCATCACCCCTAACCATCTCCCCTCATTTGTTTCTCCTTTCATATTTGGAGGTTTGATTATTTGTTCCTTTCCAGTTCTGCTTTTATCTGATTATTGAATACTTCTTTTTATCTTTGCAGTTAAGTAGACTATCCCTTCCTTTCCTTATCCTGTCTTGTTCTGTTCACAAGTTTTTTTTTTATTATTAATATTTCATTTTCTGCATCCTTTTCCTCCAGAGCTTTGTTATAGGACTGAACATGGCTTTGTCATTGGCTACCAAGGCCTCAGCAAATATCTGTAGTTTAGAATTTAGATTGCCATTCACTGGAAAAGAGAAAGGGGCCAGGATATATACTGCATTTTGTTATAAGGGCTTTGTACAGCCTTGCTGTCAGGAGCAAAGAGGGGACTTGGGGAAAGGGTGTGTAAGTAGACAGAAGTCAGGCAATGGGTCACAAAGATTTCATTTTCTTTTCTTTTGCTTTTTTTGTGTGTCTAGACTATAGAAATGCTTTATCTCTAACAATTTCAATTTTGGAGAAAAGTCATGAAGATCGGGGAAAAAAAATGTTTAGTCCTCTGTTTTATTTGTCATATGATCTGGAAATCCCTCTAAAATTATATATTTTATTTCTTTATCTCTTCCACAATAATCTATCAAAATGTTATAGATGCATCAGCATTCACTAGCCTCCATTTTTTACATTTATCTAACACATGATACAACTTACAGCCAAAACATGTATCAATACCACAAACGTGTAACCAATACTAGCTAGCTAGGTAACAAGCATTTGTGAGTTGCTTATTTTTTGTCACCATTATGCTTAGCATTAGGGATCTAAAAGTAACCAAAAAGGAAGTCTCTGCCCTCAAAGGGTTTCCATTCTAATAAGAGAAGACAATATATGAAGGGGAATAGAGAGAGGAGACTAGGGGAGGTACCCTCTCCACTGGGCATGGGGTAGAAATCCAAAGAATCAAAAATTTAAGCTAAAAGGAAATAAAGGATTGATATCCTGGACCTTTTTTTAAACAGAAGACCCCCCAAAAAATTGACCAATGAGAAAAGGGAGTTAAAGCAGTGAGATGTTCCAGGTTGAGTGGGATCCAGCCCCTGTCAGAATCCCAATATGAGAAAACAACTGAAGCATAATATCAAAAAGAGAATGGGAGGCACAACTAAAATTTACAGATGAGGGCTATCCTTCAGTAAAATGAGGAAATTGTATGACATGTTTAACTTGAGTCTGGGCAACCACTTATTAGCATTCATATCTCCTTTATAGTCTAGCCTAAGTGATCTCTGAGGTCCCTCCCAAAGCTAACATTCTGACTCTAATGAAAGGTAAACAACCTTGACTCATGCTTTCTAGGGATGACATAGAATCCTATTTCATTCTCATATAATCACAGCCATTATGAAAGGAAGCAAGTTCTTTAAGGTAACTAGTAAATATCCATTTTTAATTTAGAAAATTAAGTTTGGGTATTTGGGGATCTGATTTGACTGTCTCCATTGAAGACTGGAAGAACACCCTTGTGCAGTAAATCCAGGGCTTTAGTTTTAGGGGAAATTATGTTGTACAAAGGCTTATTATTAACAGTAGATTTTTATACTAACCTTTTTTCTGGCAATGCATTAATCTGTGTGATTAATGTTTAAGAGTCAAACTACATGGGAGCAAAATGAACCTGCACTGACCAGACAAACTAAGTAATCCTCAAATATCCATTTTTCTTTGTTCTGTGTGATGTTCCTATTCATGCTGACTTACTAGTCACATTTTTATGGTGATATAATATTTACAAGGTATTTTCCTTACTATTATATGAGATAAGTGAAACCATAACTGACAATTTGGCATCTGGGGCAAGTAGTATGAAATTCACTCTTAAATCAACATTTTAAGATGAATTTGGATAGGGCATAGGTAGAGTTTGGGGAGAGAAGTCACAAGATGAAAGATCTTATAAAGGGAGATACTCCCATAATGCCATGAGGTAGACAAGTAGAGCAGAGAAAAGTCAAAGAAGTTTACCTGGGATATGATCTTTAGGAAGGAGGAAAAATCAACATTTAGAATCTTCTTGTGAAAGCTAAATTTCCATGCCCTGGGACAAAGTCCTCATCACCTAGTCCTAATTATGACTTTGGAAGTATTATTTTTCACATTTTTTGGATTGGTACATCAAGACTCAGAGAATTTAGGTGACTTAGCAATATTCACACAACTAGTAAGTGTTTCAGATTTTCTCCTCCTTCTCCCCACCCCTCCCCTAGATGGCAACCATCCAATATATGTTAAACATGTTAAAATATATGTTAAATCCAATATGTATAAAATATTTGTTAATTTCTAAAAAATTTTAGAGATATATATTTTACATTATCTTCCTGTCTCAATATGTCCCTCTCCAGCTAGGAACCCCTTGTAATAAAGAATTTTAAAATAAAAAATATCAACAAAACTCATCAAACCATCAAATGAGTCTGATATTATGTACAATAGTCCTCTCAGAGTCCCCTGATTCTGCAAAGATTGGAGAGGAGTATATTTTTGACAGCTCTTTCAGGACACCAGTCTTCAATAGGTAGTTTTTCATGATTGCTGAGTTACTGGTTTTCCTCAAGGCCAAACAGGCTATGAGAAGTGGGACATAAGAGTATCTAGCCATAGAAGAGATAGTGTGCAGTTTCTCCTGAAGAGTTCTTATAGGTTGATTTAAACTATATAACAATGCAAATTATTGCTCTACCGTTGTAATACTTTGGTTTGATGGGACATACTGGTCCCCTTGGTCATGATAGAGGGTGATAAGGTAAACAGATAGAACAAAGTAGGCATTAAGAACTGAGCAGTCTAATCTTAGCTCTGTCCCTGCCTCAGGACACATTATGTACCCTTTCTAAACCACAGACAACTTTTTGACTGCTGAGTTAGCCTATCTCATAGGGTTGTTGTGAAAAATCATTGATAAAAATAGCTTTGTAAAATAGCTTACAAAATAAAGTGCTAAACTATAATCCTGGAAACATGCTGGGTGTCCTTACCCTGTCTACTTAACTCATAAATATAAATTTACCATTAGCTAAAAAATCCTTAAGAACATAGCTCCTTAATCAATACCACATCAACAGCTAAAAAAAAAAATTTGCACAAAACCATAGCTTACAACCAAAATGAATCAATCTTCAGTTAATAGAAATCAGTGATTTCATGTAATTGAGACTATGCTCAAATCGAAAATATTTTCCAAAAATTATGACCTTCAAGTTATGTATTAGTGCACAGTTCATTCCATAATAATCGTCATTATGGCATGGATAAGAGTATATGATTAGCACCCTCCTTTCCCCCTCCCATCTTCAAAGATGAATATTTCTTTCCTTTCCATCTCACTTCCTACTTCTATGAAGTCCATGTCTTCCACATTAATATTGTAAGAGGTAAGATGGAGGCTGCTGGCATCCTTCCCAGGTTTCCCTAAGCTGACTAGCCCTTATCTCTCCTGCCCAGAGGGAGTAGAGAAGTTTTGAGCACTTCACATGAAATGATCCAATTCCTGTGAGAACACTCAACATTATTTTCTCAGAAGCCATCAAGAAGGAAGTGGCCACTACTTCTGTTCCCATTCCCTCCTAGGAACCTTTCTAATTATCTAATAGTCATGGAATACTGTGAATCTTCTGAGTCTTTCTTTGACAACTCACTGCAAACTCTTTAGTTCTTGTTAGCTTTTATGCCCTCCTTCCCCTCCTCTTTATGTCCTTACTATCCTTCTATCCATATCCCCAGCTTCTAGACATGAGATTCCCACATGTTTATTGCAGAATCAGATAAAAATTGCTTAAGGAGATATTCTCAGTGAAGAATAGAGGGGGCAGAAAGATCTCAGTAAAACAAAAAAGATGATGTCCTGTAAGGACAACCCATTTTTCTGGGGCCCCATGCTTTTAAAACTGCTCTTCAAGGTAGATATGCTAAATAAATTTCCATGATAGCTTCACAAATGAAGGACATTGAACAATCATGTCTTTAGATAATTGTACTCTTTAATATTACAAGGTTTTATTTGCTAAATATTTTAGGAAAAAAAGCAGGTTACCTAAATAACAGAAAGAGAAAGAAAGGGTCTTCCTCCTCTCAATCCCTCAATCTCAATTCCCTGTGCCTAAAAACCAATCAGGGTTGGCTTTAGGACCCTAGAAAAAGATGAAAGATTCATGGGGCAAATTTCATGGCCTATAGGTTCACCTATAACCTTTATACTTTTGTTCTATTAAAAGATAGAGAACATTAAGCAAACTTTGCCATGACTGAAAATTACTTTGTTGGAACATATATCCAACCTCCTTTAGGACACACAACCCCGATATGGTGGGCTGTGAACAAAAATTATAAAGTTGTTTATTGGCTTGCTTTCACTTAGGTGGTGTTATATATTTACTCTCTGTCAACTTACTCTACTAAGTAATAAACCTGGTGACATTCCATCCTACTGGAAGATTATTTTCTGGAGTGGCCTGTACTGCTTTTCAGAGACAAAGTTTTCATCATAGGTTCCTATTTCCCTTTTCACATGGGATTCTTGCTAGAGATCAATGAATCCATGATCTTATTGATATGGTTACCATGTCCTATGATGCAGATTGCAACCAGTCCATACTTTCATCCTGTGAAATACCTGGAGGGTCCACACAACAGATTGAAGTCTTTCCTCTTGATTTTTTAATATTATATAAATATTATTTTCACCCATAAACTATAGATAAGTTTCTCTTCATCTCTAATAACTGATCAGCCTACTTAATTTTCTAGAAATATATAATTTTCATGATGATAGTCCTTTATGCTGCTGCCAACGTGAGGGCTCCTAAATATACAGATTACTACTATGCTGAATGGAAACCTTAGCTAAATGAATTCCAGTGGCAATCTCTGCTTGACATCTAAAATTCTTTGTAATCTGACCTCAATCTACCTTTCTAGACTTTCTATACATTATTCCTTTATGCAACACTTTGCAATCTGGCTAAACAGGCCTTTTAGCTGTTTTCTAGAATGTGATATTTATTTTTTGTGCCTTTGTACAGGCTAACTCCCAAGCTGGCAATGTACTCCTTACTCCTCACATCAATGTACATCCTTACATTTGATTCATAGAATTCATTATTTCCTGCAAAGCTCAGCTCAATCATCACTCCCTAAGCAAACTACTCATAGCTCCCCCAATCGAAATACTTTGTCTTTATTCTGTATATATGTTATATTTAATCATGCATCTGTAGCACAAAGTTCAATAGCCTTTCCTGGAGAGATTAAGAATATTGTTACTATTTCTTAAAAAAAGAAACAGTATCTTGGGAAACCAATGGTTATCTGTAGTGGCAAAAAGAAACTGGATGTATTATGGGAGAACTAAACTTAAAATGCAATTTCCTGAAGAAAGACTGAGGATTCATTATCATCTGTGAGAGGATTATAAAAATTTTAACTGACATTTTGTGAGATTTAAACTGAAGGAGTTAACTGTCATCTGTGATGAGTCTACACATCTATGAAAGTTAACTGTTGTCTTGTGAGAGAAAATGAAGAGACATTTTAAAGAGCATTCCTGAGAAAACTATTTCCAAAGATGAGGAAGAGTCAGTAACAGCATTGGTGAGAATATTCCATTCCATGACTTTCCTGCTTCTGAAAAATTGCTGGGCCAGTTCACAATTTCACCAACAATACATTAGTGTAGCTGCTTTCCCACAGTCTCTTCAGTATTTTATCATTTTTCTTTTTGTTAACTTTGCCTATCTGATGGATGTTCATGGTATCTCAGAGTAGTTTTAATTTGTATTTCTCTAGTTTTATCTATGGAAATAATTTTCATATTGTTATTTATGGACTGGATTTCTTTGAGAAGTGACTGTTTATATAACCGCAGACTATTATTTGGAGGACGGTCCTTATTTTTACAAAATCGACTCTGCTCTTTCTATATCTCAAAAATGAGAACTGTATCATGGAAATTTGCTGTAAAGATTTTTGGCCCATTTATCTGCTTCTCTTCTGTTTTGAGAAAAAAAATTGACTTTACTTCAATAAACTTTTAAATTTTATGCAATCAACACTGTCCATTTTAATTCTAATAATAATCCTATCTCTTGTTTGGTCATAATATCTTTTTTATCTATGGATCTGACAGATAATTTCTTCCTTTCTTCTCTGATATTCTATCATATCATACTTTATGTCTGAATTATGTATCCATCTAAAGTTTATCTTTAGGATATCACATAAACTGTTGCTCTTAGACCTAGTTTTTGGTAGACTGTTGGGAAGTCTTCCCAATAGTATTTGATGAATAGTAAATTTTTACTCCAATAGCTGGGATCTCAGGGTTTATCAAATACTAGGCCTCAGCGTTCATTTGTTTCTATTTGTTACAAATATAATCTGTATTACTGATCAGATCTTTTTAATTCTTAAACAGTCTTATTATTTTTTGATGATTACTGCTTTGTAAAATAATTTGACATGTATTATTGCTAAATGCACTGGAATGCTCTGTGCAACCACCTTTTTCTGGCTGGACCCCAACCCCAATGTTTGTTGACCTCTTAGTTTGTCATATCATGCTGACGTGGACTGGAAAAAAAAGATTCATTCTGATGTTGTCTTAGACTTTTCAATGAGAACTCTGAGTCGGATTCAACTATATTCACTTCCCAGTAATATTTTTTCTGGGTGAAATTTTTAATTGGTAATATGGTACAGCTATACCCACTATGTATCTCTCCACTGAGCTTTAGATGACCTGCAACTGTAATTCTTCAGAAACTATAAAATACACGGAGAATGGAAGATCCCATCTCTGATATTTCACAATTTTTGTGACATTCAATAAATTCCTTAATTTCTCTGCACTTTAATTTTCTCATCTGTAAAATGAAAGGGTTGGACTAAATGGCCAATGAAATCCCTTCTAAATTTAGATTTGTTATTATAGGGTCCTTGAGAGTAGAAACTATGTTTTGCTCTGAGTTGAACTAGTGCCCAATACGGTGTGAGAATTTAATAAATTTTTGTTGAATTGAATTGAATTCCATAAGTATCAAATGACATCGCCAGAAAGACAGATCTTAGTTTCTAAAAGAAACTTCTTTTTTGTTTCTCTTTTTTAACTCTATCAGAAACAATTAATTCATATTTTCTCTTCATACAGATATAAATATATATAAATATTCTATCATTTAGTCATTTCTCTCTGATCCAAAAGGAAACAACAGTTCCATTAAAGGACATGAGGCCAAGAAAAAAAGTGTAATCTAAAAAAAATAATAATAATAACCTGTTATACAGGTGCTCAATAAAAGATCAGAGGCTCTGAGGATTTGGTACAGTCCAAACGATGTCTTTATATTGTCATCCAGTATTTTTCACAGTGGGTTCTTTTTTGTGCTTAGGGAACAGTATAAATAAACATGTACCCAAGAAAGCTCTGATTTCCCTATTTAACAGGAACCTGGGGAAAGGAAAGAAAGCAATACCAGAGAGAAAAGTGCCTACAACTTTTAAGCTTCCAGCCTTTTTCATATGCAAATCACTTAACAGACTTTAACTGATTTAATGGAGACAGTCAGTTTTTCCAAATAAGTAAATTCCATTTCCTTAACTGATAGTTACTTCAAGTAGAGGGCCAGAAATCCTTAGGGATGTGCAAAACAATAAGAGATAAAAAGAAACCATAGAAAGACAAAGAGAAAGGGGGAAATGAGGAAGAACTGGGTATATCTGGAATAATTCTGATATTAAGCTATATATTGGCTAAGTATCTCTAATGGGCTAGATCATTTTAAGAACTGTAATTCTGACATTTCTTGTTGGCATCTAAAAATATGTTGGAAAATGTAATGTGGAATAGAAATGAGGCTTCAATATTTTTTCCAAATAATTTAGTCCCTTTTCTTTTGACATCTAGTAACTAGTCGAAGAATAACTTCATTTCCCCAGCTAGAGAGATTAGTAGGAATGACTTCTAACAGGAGTGAGATTTGATTCCAAATAAGTATCAAGGGAAATAAAATATAAATATATAGAAAACTTGAAAAAATTCAGAAAAATAAAGTGCTTGTGGATATGTTTCTTTTATAAATATCACATCCAACTTCTTTGAACTCAATATTAAAAACTTTTCACCCAAATATAGCATAATGAATTTGAGAAAGAGAAAAGAATAATTCCCATGTTTCTTGAATGTGATCATCTCTGAGCCCTCATTCTTTGTCACACCCTAGTCAAATTGCTTCTTGCCTTACCAAAATCATCAAATCTGAAAGATGGTTTCCAAAAGTCATGAAATTAAATGATTCTTTTTGTTATGATTCCCATGCTAAATATGAACATCAAACCAAAACATCATCTACTCATCACCCCAACCTAATTTAATAAGAGACTACTCAAAGAGGAGCAAGCAGAGTATGATGAAGGACAGTCTGACAGAAATGATAATTTTTTGTGAGACTTCTGCTCCTGTTCCACCACCTAGAAATCTATGAATCAAATTAGTGGATTCAATTCAGCCAGAGTTATTGAATTATCTTCAAAAGGATTTTGCAAAGCAAACTACTCATTCTTTGGCATCTGCTATATAATCTTCCAAATCCAGGGCTGAAAATTAAAGTATATTTGATTTGGTTGAGTGAATTTTATCAGCTACTGGTCAAGTTGATGTACTGCAACTTTTATAACAAAAGGCTTTAATAACTAGAAGCACTGTCTAGAGAACTTTAATAAGCAGTTGTGCCCTATAGATCTTCAGAGGCCAAGCTCAGGATGGCCTTGAACTTATAGAAATTCAGAAGGTAATTGATTTCGTAGAACTGACCAAGTTTGACTTTTGAAAGAGTACTCCTGGATCTTATCATTAAAAAGAAACTATAATTATATGAAAATATTAAAAACAGTGCTTTGTGGCAACAAAATAATTAGATATGAAATAATCATCCAAAGATCAGGGAGTGAACTGATTATGATATATGTCTATAATGGAATTCTATCATTTTCTAAGAAACAACAAATATGGGGAATTCAAAGAAACATGGGAAGATATGTGTTAACTCATACAGAGTAAACTAAGTATAATTGAGAATCTATATACAGTAACTGAAATAAGGTAAATAAAAATAATACTAAAAGGCAGTTGAAAGTTACATGCAATGACCAAAATTGTTTCCAGAAATGAGATGATAGAACATATCTCCCTCCTTAAAAGAGAGGAATGGAGGAGTACAGATGGTAAACATGTTCCTATGCTGACAGATGTGGCTGCTGTGGACATTGGTTTTGCTTACCTATGTTTGCTACAGAGGAGAATTCTAGGGGATAAGGGCAGGAGAGGATATCACGGAATAACTGTGGTACATAAAGAAAAGCAAAAGGAACCAATGAAAAAACAGAAAAAGTAATTATATTCTGTTTTAAAGCAAAAGGAAAGAGGAGAAAGTGTGAAGAATTGATTATCTTGATGCCATTCTCAGAAGAGTCTAATCTGCTGAGAAATGTAACTGATTTCTAGAAAATTTGCAGAAAATGAGTGTCAAAGACTGATGTCTGTCTCTCCCTATATTATTCAAACCATATGACAGAATGCTCTGCAGAATCTCTTGGTTAGAAAAGCTTTTAAAGGAAGGAAAAACTGCCAATGTCTATTTGGCTCAGTGATGACTCACGAGAGGTAGCGTGCAACTGAATTTTTGCCTATAGCATGGACCCCTTGGCTTTTCTCATAAAGAAATCTCTATGTCTCCAACCAAAATGTAAATGAGTTCTTCGGTTTCCAGCAACTAAACTGCATTCCCATATGACTGACTGGAACCCTACCCAAGAGAATGTGACTTCTGCAGCTCAACTTTATGACGGTGCATCTGCTGTGAGTGGTATCTTTGAATGGAGTCCAGGAACTCTTCCGTCAGCTGCATCCATATGCTATGCATGTGTTCATTGCTACGCACATTTTTTAAATTTAGTTCTTGTGGGTGCATGTTCTACACTTTCCCTGTACGTGATTTTGAAAAAAAATTATGCTTCAGAAAATACACATAATCTTTTCAAAGTCCATGCTGACTCACCCAGGGTTCTTTTGAATGTATTTTTCAAGTTTTAAGTTGGTTAGCCAAATCATGCAACTGAGGTAGTGATTAAAAGCTATTTTGTTCAATTTCTAATTGGAAAGGAATCATGATAGTGAGGAAAGAGCCCTAGGTCTAGAGTTAGAGATCTGTGGTCATCCTTTGCTCTATTACTTGCTTGCTCGTGAATAAATCATTTTCCCCTCAAAAGCAGTTTTATTATTTGCAAAATGAGGCAATTAGATTCGATGATCTCTAAAGTTGCTTCCAGCTTTAAATCTTGTGATTCTATCTTCATATGTAAATGGCAATCCAAACATTCTTTCAGTCCAAGAGCTCTATCTTTTTTTGTTGTTGTCTGTTTTGGGTTTTTTTTTTTTTTTGCAGAGCAATTAGGATTAAGTAATTTGCCCATGATCACACAGCTAATAAGTGTTAGGTATCTGAGTTTGAATTCAGGTCCTCCTGACTTCAGGATCAGTGCTCTATCCATTGCATCATCTAGCTGCTCCCGAGCTCTATCTTTTATGTGCATTATGTGTACATGATAAATACACATATTAATGTGTACATCTATGTATATATATGCATGTATGTACATGAGCAGCATGTTCTTACTTTTTAAGCTCTATATTTGGAATTGCCATTGAAGTATTTTATACAAATTCATAGTTAAGAAGATAAAGCCATTCCTGGATCAAAAATTACTAATCACTATGCTGTTTGAAATAATTATGGTTCTGATTTCAAATGTTTGAGTAAGGAATCAGTCATTTTCAAGGTTAGTAGCTCTTAAAGGCAGCCTGAGATATTTAATTTCATAACAATTCCAGATGTCTTTCTCCAAGGGCAACATGGACCCATATCCAAAACTCTCATCAGCCTGACCCACATCCCAAACTCTTTTGTCTTCTGAATTTGTCTATTGTTTTGAAGGGCACTGTCATTCTCCTATTCGCTCAGGCTTACTGTCTCACTGTTTTCACTTCTAACTCTCAGTCACCCTACATATCAAATGTTTCCAAATGTTCCCCCCAAAAATGGCTCCCTTATTTTCAGGATTTAACATAAAGACTTCTGTTTAGCAGTTAAAGCTTCTTATAACATGGTCCCTTAATTAACTTCACAGTCTTTTAACACTTAACTTCCATTCACATACTCCATGTTTGAATGACATTGGACTACTTACTATTCCTCAGATATTCCACCTCCCATGCCTCCCTACCTTTACACAAGCCAACACCTATGCCTGAGGTATTCTCCCTCTATGCTTCTGACCTCAAGTCTCTGGACTTTCTTCAAAACTCCTACCTTCTTGCCCAGTGCATTCAGTTGTAAGGACCTTCTCCTTTGAGGTCACCTTCTATCTTATCTCCCCTGTAAATATCTTGCATGTACCCAGTTTTAAAAAAAAAAATGTTTTTTTCTCTATCAGAATGTGAGCTCCTGCAGGGCAAAAACAACGTTTGCTGTTCTTTGACTCCTTAGTATTTATCTCAGTGCCTAGCACATAGTAAGCATTTAATAAATGCTTGTTGCCTGAATGACTATTGTTCTTTGTAGAGAATATGCTTAAAAACACCTCTAAAGACAACTTACATTTATGAGGCACTCTAAAATTCACAAAGACACTATTTTTGCTATTCTTTGAAATTATTCTTTAAGTGACATGACATTCCCCAAATGCTTTGTAATCAGTAATATTAATTATTAAGGAATGTTAAAATTTATTTTTACTTGTAACAGGGAAAACAAAATACAATTTAAAAATTAATTATACAGGAATGATTTCCTAGAACATTTATTACTTTAGATTGAGCTACATATTTTTTATGATTTTAAATGCTTGATAATTAACTCTAAGAGTATTGTAACTATATCATCTTTTTAGTTGATGTCTCAATATAACACCAAAAAATCCTCTACACATAGAATTACCCAGGGAATGTAGCTGACCAAATATGTTCTTTTCTGATGTTAATGACTATAGTCTAGCTGAAAAACAATAGCCAATATAAAAATAGCATCACTCTAAAAGAATTTTTGGTCATTATTTTATTTGCGCACTTTAAATACAGAGATTTTTGTATCCTTACTGTCTCTTCTTCATTAACCTTTTAAAGATATTCAATCAACAATCAACCTTTTAAAGATATACCTTTTAGAACTCAGAGAATATGTAAGAAATTTATTTTGACTAATACACATACACACACACACACACACACAGACTACAATGAAGAAATAAATTAAAAGGCATCAAGATTTTATATAATGTTTTTTCTTTACTAATGACTGCTGAATTTCAATAGAGTTAGTCAGTCCCAAATCTGTCAATTATATAAAATCTGCCCCAAACAGATGTTGGATATCATGTAGACAAAGGATCCAAGCATTTCACTTTGCAAGTGGTTTTATTAGTATCATGTAGCCAGCCACAGAGTTACCAGAAAGGGGGGAAAGAAAGGGGGATGCTACAGAAGTATTTCTCCAGGACATTTGTTTCTAAATGTATGTTTCTGCTGAGACAGAATTTATCACCCTGCACTCTCACTGCAATCGACTAAATAATAAGGGGAAGAAGATATTAGGGAGTTTTACCCAGGGCAAGCTGACGCTGATGAATGGCACTCTAAGATTAAATTTAGCTCAGCTCTTTGAGCACAATACTGAAGGCTATGTTAGTGAAATAGATCTCAACCATTTTCAAAGAAGAATTTAGAGGAATGTAAAATTTCATTCCCTGCCTGACAGAAAATTAACTCCTATAAGGTCTGATAATTTACCCCAAACTCTTTTCATAAATTATGCATGATGCTTATGGTAAGATGTTTATGAAGTTACTATAATACTTCTGGTAACTTTCCTCATAATAATTTCTTCTGTTGATCATTACCTCAGTCTTGTGTATAAGTAAAATTAAGAGTAAAAGAGTGAGCTAAAGGTCCCCAGGAAACCTCAGCAGTAAGTTAAAAGGTTAATATTCAGATGAAAGTGAGAACTGAATTTGTTCCATTTCTGACTAAGAGCCCAGCCTTTTTCCTGCCTATGTAAAAAATGCACAACCTTGTGCTAGTATTGATTCAGAGATATGCTTTTCTTGTTTAGAGTCAAGGTATGTAGCATAGTGCATAGAATTCTGTATTTGGAATCAGGAAGATCTGAATTCAAATCCTGCCTAAAATACTACATAGTCATATGATCCTAGGGAAGTCACTTATTCTCTTTCTGCTTCAGTTTCTTCACCTGTAAATGTGGTTAATTTACCACTTCAGGAGCACTAACCTTGAATTCAGGAGGACCTGAGTTCAAATGTGGTCTCAGACACTTAACACTTCCTAGCTGTGTGACCCTGGGCAAGTCACTTAACCCCAGCCTCAGGAAAAAAAAAATTACCACTTCAGGTGGTTGTAAGATCAAATGAGATAATATTTGTAAAGTGCTTTGCAATCTTTAAAGTGCTATATCAATGCTAGGTATTATTATTACTTTGGCCATAAGAAAAGAACTGGACTTTGATCCTACTAATAATGCCATTACCAAGTGCTTCCCTACATTGATAAGAAAATGCTTAATTCATAGTATTACAATTGGACTGAATAAATGAAGAATGAATTGAAGGTAGCTCAAAGAAGAAAGAAAATCGGGATATAGAACAGAATATTTAGGGACATATTGTCAGGAAAATTGATTACAGCACACTGGAAAAGTACTTTCAATTGTTCTACCTAGAAAATCAAGATATCACAAGGAGATGGGAAATTTCTTCAAGTCCTTCAGGAGAGCAAGAGCTAGCCTACCCATAGTCTTTTACAATACTGTCAAGATGTCAAATAAAGCAAAATAAGACAATAGTAGAATATGATTCCCCAATAAGAACATAATTAGTCATTGTGGCTGATTGTACCAGAACTAATTATAGGCACTTGACATGGAAACAATATATTTATGAGTATATTTTATAAAGTTTTTCTTTCTTTCCTCCTTTCTTTCTTCCTTTTCTCCTTCCTTCTTCCCTTTCTTCCTCTCCTTTTCTTCCTCCTTTTTCTTCTTCCTCATGCTCTTCTTCTTTCTCTTCTTCTTCTCTTTTTCCTTTTTTCCTTTTTCTTTTATTTGTCCTCTTTCTTCTCTTCTTTTTTAGCTCCATCATCACCTTCACCATCACCACCAATCATCCAGAAAACTTATAAACAATCATTGTACCTCAAAGCCTTAAGGAGCAGCTCTAGATAGACTACATAGATTTAGATCAGTAGATATTACTCCTGAGAAAGCAGCCTAGCACAGAAGAATAGAGGATCTGCTTTTAAATTCCACTTCCGCTATTTACTATCTGTATGACTTGAAGCAAATCACTTTAACCTAACCAGGCCTTGGTTTTCTCTTCTATAAAAGGAATGGTTACAACAGACTACCTCTGAGATTACCCCCCCCAATCCCCAATTATATAGTTCTATGATTCTCTGGGCTTTGCCTGAAATGTAGATCTTGAAGTAGGTATACTGACTATATATTGGCTTGTCTGATCTCACTATAATTTACCATTGTTCCTGAGAATCCTGAGATTTAGTTGTGAGAGCATAACTGCTATTTCAACTTCAATCTTAGAGATTAAGAGATATTCAAAATTCAAATGGGATAAGATTTGTAAAGAATTTAACTCAGTACCTGGCATGGACTAAGTGATACACAAATCTTAGCATTATTATTATTATTGTTATTATTATTAACTTTGATCCATTCTTCCTCCGTTTTTAATATCTTACATCTTTGAGAAAAAGAGAGATCTTTCCTTTTCCATTCATTAGATTCCCAATGATGTTATCTTCAAATTGTTTTCTCCTATGGTAAGCCTAATCTTCTGAAGCAGCATCCCATGTTTTTCTACTTATACCATGCCACATCGTCTCAGGACGTGTTTTCTTTCAGCTCAGCTAACAGTCTTGTAGCTTGTAAGTGACATGCTGAATCTCAAAATTTGTAATTTTACAAAATCCTTCTGGAGATAATTCTGTTTTGTTTTATTTATTTTATTTTAGTTTATAAAATAAAACAACCATTTCTATAACATAGTGGAATTACAACTTGCTTTTCCTTTAAATATATAATAAAGTTATCATGCAATTTTTTCCCCTTTTCCTCCTTCCCCCACCCTAGGAAGGCTACCAATAAACAGATTTTATACACACACACACACACACATACACACACACATGTATGTGTAAATATATATATGTATGTATATACATTCACACATATATATATGTAAAATCATTTTTATATATATAGTCCTGTTTATCAATTCTTTCCCTGGATGCAGATAACATCTTCCTTCATAGGTCCTTTATAGTTAGTTTGGGTATTTTTAATAGTTAAATGACTATTATTCAAAGTTGTTCTTCAAACAATAGTTATTACTATATATAATGTTCTCCTGGTTCTGTTCATTTCACTTTGTTATTTCACATGTCTATCAATGTTTTTCTAAAAATTAATGAATTCATCATTAATGAGTTCATCAGCACAGTAGTATTTCATCATGATCATACACCACAACCTGTTCAGTCATTCACCAGTTGATGACATCCCTGCATCTTCCGTTTTTTTGCCACCACAAAGAAAATTGTTATAAATATTTTAGAATATATCAATTATTCTACTTTTCCTCTAATGATCTTTGGAAATGGATCCAGTAGTGGTAGGACTGGGTCAAAGGATATAGGCAGTTAATTCTTTGGTTACAATTCCAGATAGTTTTCCAAGTTGGTTGAATTAGCTCACAGTTGGTGAATTGGTGTCCCAATTTTTCCACATACTTTTCAACATTTATCACTTTCTCCTTCAAACAATTCTTTATCTTGATGCAATTTATTATACCAAATCAGAATCGAAGAGATCTGGAGTCAGAGTCAAAAAGTCTTGAATTCAGGAATTCAACATATTAGCTATGGGCTTAACCTCTCAACATCCCAAAAGAAGGGCTCTTTTCACCAAGCATTTTTCTTAGCAGTTATGTCATACTATTGGCATGTATTGAAATTACTGCTAACCAAACTCCCCTCTTGAACTTCAGAAGTTCACATTTGTGTAATAAGTAAACATATTGTATTGGTTATCCAAAATCATTTCCCATAATGTCTAAATGTAAGGAATGATTTATTTTCAAAAGGGTGTATGAGAGGAAGAAAAGGGAAATTTCAGTAGAAGGAGATAGTAATGGCACCATTTAGGAGAATCGTATCCTTCACATATTCCAGTGAACATTTGAGTTCTTGAATTCAGAGAACCAGATCAGAGCAATCTGATATCAGGCCATCTGCTATCTGTTATCTATTGAGCTAGAATGCCTTTATCACAAGCCTCAGTTGCTGAATACTAGTTACAAAAACTGAATGGAAAAAAAAAAAAAAAAGGAACTGGGGAATCTGAATCTACTTGAAGCACATAGGTAGTACCTGGTACTTCAGTGATTATTACCATGGATCAACTATTCTGCAAGTAATATAGATCAAGGCAGAATGACAAAATCATGTAATTTCATAGGCAGAAGGTGAAAGACCTCACTGGCCCTCTATTTCAACTTGTAACTGAAGAATCCCTTCACAAAATGCCAGCAGATGGTCATCTAACATGACTTCATAACTTCCATTAAAAAATCCACTGCCTTCCAAGACAGTATGTTGCTTCTCTCTCTCTCTCTCCTCTCTCTCTCTCTCTCTCTCTCTCTCTCTCTCTCTCTCTCTCTCTCTCTCTCTCCTCTCTCTCTTCTCTCTCTCTCTCTCTCTCTCTCTCTGTCTCTCTCTCTCTCTCTCTCTCTCTCTCTGTCTCTCTCTCTCTGTCTCTCTCTCTCTCTCTGTCCTCTTCTCTCTCTCTGTCTCTCTCGTCTCTCTCTCTCTCTCTGTCTCTCTCTCTTCTTCTCTCTGCTCTCTCTGTCTCTCTCTCTCGTCTCTCTCTCTCTCTGTCTCTCCTCTCTCTCTGCTCTCTCTCTCTCTCTCTCTGTCCTCTCTCTCTCTCTGTCTCTCTCTCTCTCTGTCTCTCTCCTCTGTCTCTCTCTCTCTCTCTGTCTCTCTCTCTCTCTCTCTCTCTCTCTCTCTCTCTCTCTCTCTCTCATCTCTCTCTCTCTCTCTCTCTCTCTCTCTCTCTCTCTCTCCTCTCCCCCTCTCCCTCTCTTTCTCTCTCTTTCTTTCCTTATTTATTTATTTCACAATTCAAATAGGAAGTTTTTTCTGATGTCAAACCTAAATTTTTAACTCCTACCTATTGCTTCTATTTTTTGTCTTCTGAGGACAGACAAATCAAATCCCTCTTCCAGGTGACACTCTTTAAATACTTAAAGATATCACTTCTGGCTCTCCCAATGGTACTCTAATCTTTTTTTTTCTCGAGGCTAAACATCCTAGCTTGGAATTAAGATATCATTCTGGTTGCTCTCCTATGGAAATGTTCTTATTTACCAATACTCTTCTTAAACTATTAAACTATGCTGTCCAGAACTGAAATAAACTTAACAATATTCCATATGTCATCTGACTAAGGTAAAGTACTCGCTTTCTTAATGCAGCTCAAGAACCTTTTTGGCGGCCATATGGCTCAGGTGACTAATATTGAATTTTCACTAAGATCCCCCAGATCTTTTTAAGGCAAACTAGTTCCTAACTATAATTGCTCCATTTTGTATACTGTGTGAGGTAACCTGAACTTATCAAGGGCATCTAGATTTTCTTTTACCATATCATATTTGTTTTGAATATAGATTCTCTCAGTCACTTTGTTTCACATCATTTTCTTCATCAGAGAAAACAGTCACAAATTTGAGCAACTCTTCCCTCTCCCAGTTGTCAGTTATCTTTGTCCTGTCTATCCTAGTACATCCTTCTATTCCTAAGTCACTAAGTGACCTATACCTACAGTTTTCCCTAGATTTGGGGGGGGGTATTTTTGCAAGGCATTTAGGGTTATGACTTGCTTAGGGTCATACAGCTTGTGAGTGTTAAGTGTCTGAGGTCAGTTTTTGTAATGACCGTGTTAGTACCCTGGATATCTTAGAGTCAGCCTGAGTTAGGAAAAGCAAAAGAGATATAAGAATCTCCACACCTCCTTTCTCTCTCTCCACTGCCAAGAATGATCCTGCTTGTCTTACTCTATCCTTGCAACTCTCTCACACTTCTCTGTCTACACCCAGGGATAGAGACAGCACAGAATAATTTGGCAGGGTCATCCTCCAAGCATATGTTAATAGAGTATTGTCCAATTGGTAATTAGCCTCAAGTGCTGGGTTGGACTCCTTGCAACTCAGATTTTCAGCCCTTTACCAGTTTTGAACTCAGGTCCTCCTAACTTCAGGGATGATGCTATATCCACTGCACCATCTAGCTGATCTTTTCCCCTAGATTTTGTTGTTGTTTATTCAATTATTTCAATTGTGTCCAGTTCTTCATGATCCCACCTGGGGTTTTCCTGACAAAGATACTGGGAATAGTTTGCCATTTCCTTCCCCAGCTCATTTCAGAGATGAGGAAACTGAGGCAAACAGAATTAAATGAGTTGGCCAGGGTCACACACTGTAAAGGGCAGGAACTTTGGAGAAATATACTTATGGCTCAGTATGATTGATTTAAACAAGATGTTAACTCAGTGGAATCGATAAGACAATGGTTATTTAGTTTAGCATGTGAGTTCTCTAGTTCAGTATGATTGATTTAATCTTACAACAAATAATGGTTCCCTAGTGATATAATGATTGGTTTATACTCAGTGTACTGTAATGATGTAATTGTAATAGAGCATATAAATTGGGAAGAACAAAGCCAAAGGCAGAGAAGAATTAGAGGTTGGAGCACAAGCTCTTCGACTCAGAGAGACTTCAATATAGAGACCTTCATTGTAGCTCTCCTACATTTCTCCACTGAAACTAAGATCCATTCCAATGGGCCTCCAGAAAGCTAGACAGGGCCCCAGGGAGGGAGACAGACTGTGAAGGAGACAATAAAGACTTTTGGACTTTACACCTGGCTATTCTCATCGTGGTTATTCTGCTTAAATGAAGGCTGGTCTCAAGACCTCCAGAAAGCTAGCCAGAACATTACAACACACTACTAAGTGCCTAAGGCAGATTTGAACTGAGGAGGAAGAATCTTTTTCACTTCAGTCTTGACACTCTATACTCCGAACTATATCCTATATACACTGACTTATCCCTGCCTAGTAACCTAGTCAAAAAGGGAACTTAACTTAATCTGACAAAACCTTCTCTTCAAACAGATGAGAAATAAAAATAATATATTTAGATGTATTCATTGCAATCACTGTTTTTTCCCTATATGTTCATAAGCTATTACTTAACTAAAATTTTAGACTTTTTCCAGTTTTGTCAAGTTCATGGAACTATAATTTGCAGCTGAAATTCTGTTGCCCTTTTTGAAAATTTTGAAAGTATTTGACCTTCTCTAATTCTCTAGTATGTCTCTTATTCTACCTAATCTTTCAAATATCACTGACAATAGCAAGTTTCTACTATTTCTTTCAACATTAATTGTATGCTGCATGAGGTAACCTGAACTCATCAAGGGCAGCAAGATTCTTTTACTATGTTCATATTTGTCTTGAATATCAATTCTCTCAGTCACTTTGTTTCTGTCCTTTCTATACCACAAATTGCTTTCTTTGAGAAAACAGAAGCAAATTTGAGCAACTATTCCTTCCCTGAGTTGTCAATTATCTTTGTCCTAACTTAAAAAGTGGCCCTATCTTGCCTTTGATTTACCTTTTTCCCACAAAATATCTATTTTTTAAAATTGAGTGTTTGCATTCTTGATGGCATCAAATCATTCTGACTTTAGTGCTCTGTTCTGTTCTTTTCTAATTTATTGTACCACACAATATCCTTTTTTGTTGTCTGCCATAACTTCCCTCTTTTTTATTTATTATATTTTTAATCTAAAATTTTTGGTGAATTCACAATATATCTACATAAGTCCCTTCAGATAAATCCTCCTCTCTAATCTCCACAGTAAAATTGTTTCTATATGTGTCTACAGAATTTAATTTTTGAGTACTTTCTGTCTTCCTGTCCTGAGTTCACCTTGTACAATTTTAATTCATGGGATGTTACTATGCTTTTAAATTATTTGAAATCTGCTCTCACAAAATTTGAGGGACATTTCTAAGAGAGGCAGATGTCCATACAAACAGTGAGAGAAAGAGAGAGAGAAAGACAGAGAGACAGAGACAGAGAGGGGGAAGGAAAGAGGGAAAAAGGAGAAGGGAGGGAGGGAAGGAAATGGTGGGAGAAATGGGAAGGAAAGGAGGGAGAGAGAGGGAGAGGGAGGAAGGAAGAGAGAGAGGAAAGAAGAGAGGGAGAAGGGAAGGGAGATAGAGGGAAGGAGGGAGAAAGGGAAGGAAGAAGAGGGGAGGGGGGAGGGAGGGAGCAGAAAAGAGAAGGTGGAAAAGAGGGGAGGATTGACAGACAGACACAAAGACAGAGTGAGAGAGAGAAATGGAGAATTACTACTTTAGGACAAATTTTAGTAAATTAAGGATGAGTGAAATCATCCCCCTCCAACTGGCAGAACAAAAGACACTTCCTTCATCCAGAGGGAGACTTTACAGATATTGTGTCCCCAGATTTTCCTGTTATACCCTCAGTAAGAAAAAAACTACAAACCACTTGGGAATATATATAAAGAAATTTTCTTTATTTCTTACCTGTTTTACTACTAGTTTAAATATGTGCTTTACTTTTCAAAATGCATATTCTTTATCTTGGAAGATATTGTTACAAATTTAGGTGATTTAGAGACTGCCAAAATATCTGAGATTGAGGTTCAACCCATTGAGCTATACTTCTCATCCAAATTAACCCTACATTGAGTTAGTAACCCATGAAAATTCCAGAAAGCATGAAAAAGGGAGGCTTTTTTTTATCCTTGTTAAATTTGAACTAATAGACTCAGAAGTCTAGCTTATAAAGTTAGGGACAATTATGGTCAAAATTTCAAAGGCTCCTGGTAGAATAAGAACTTAAGGGCAGGTTATCCTTTTAGTTTATTTCATCCCCTTAAACTTATTTCATATATAGATAGCTTCTTTTTCCCCTGAATATAGAATTGTCATTATTTCCTCTAATCCACCAGATCCATCTGGCTATATGGAAGAAAATTAGTTGTTTAAAAATTATTTATTTTCATAAACTCATTTTGTTTATTTTGTTTTAAACAACTTCATGGACTTCCAGAGTTTTACAATATGTCAAAAACTCTTTAAATATCCTATTTTACCTTGAAAGAGAGTATAATATATGGTTAAAGAGCCAGCAAGACTTGGTTTAAATCTTTCATTAGTTACCTACTGGCTGTGTGACCTTAAAGAAGTCATTTAACCTCTTACTACTGTAGGCAACTCTTTTCTCTGTATTGAAGAAAAATGCCACTGGAAGATGAATGGATGTCCATCAATTGGAGAATGGTTGGGTAAATTATGGTATATGAAGGTTATGGAATATTATTGTTCTGTAAGAAATGACCAGCAGGAGAAATAGAGAGAGGCTTAGAGAGACTTACATCAACTGATGCTGAGTGAAATGAATAGAACCAGAAGATCGCTGTGCACTTCAATGTTGTATGAAGATGTATTCTGATGGAAGTGGATATCTTCAACATAAAGAAGATCCAACTCCCTTCCAGTTGATCAATGATGGACAGAAACAACTACACCCAGAGAAGGAACACTGGGAAGTGAATGTAAATTGTTAGCACTACTGTCTATCTACCCAGGTTACTTATACCTTCGGAATCTAATACTTAATGTGCAACAAGAAAATGGTATTTACACACATATATTGTATCTCTAGGTTATATTGCCTGTCATCAAGAGGAGGGAGTAGAGGGAGGGAGGGGATAATTTGGAAAAATGAATACAAGGGATAATGTTATAAAAAAAAATTACTCATGCATATATACTGTCAAAAAATATATATAAATAAATAAAATTAATTTAAAAAATAAAAAAATAATAAAAAAAAAAAAGAAAAATGTCAACTTTCATTAGTAGGAGTTCCCTCATATTAAAATTTCAAATTAAAATTAAAATTAGTGATATCACACTACTAGTTCTTATCCCTGTTTTTAACCTTAAAAGCATAATTAGAACATGCTGATATGATTTTTAAATGAACATTTCCACATTCAGTTTGTGTTCTTTAAATAAATTCAAATGTTTATTACCACTTAATCTCTCTGGACCTCAGTTCTCACAGATCCAAAAAGAGGATATTAGAGTAGTTTTCCTTTGAGATTCTTTACACCTTCAGATGTATAGAATATAAAAACTATGCATGGATAATTGAGAATTGGGGGAAACAGGAAGTGACTGAATCTTCTTTGCTCTATAAAAATGAGCAAGACTCGAACTTCTAACTTCAGTGAAGGAGTCTTTCTGGTGATTATTGTGTTCCCAAGTTTCCCTTTCATATTATTTATGTTTTTCATTCATTTCTATCACGTCCAACTTTTTGTGACCCCATTTGGGGTTTTCTTGGCAAAAATACCGATTTGCCATTTCCTTCTCCAACTCATTTTACAGTTGAGGAAATTGAGGCAAATAATATCCACTGTCCCACCCTTCTATGATGAGGAAACTTTACAATCTGTTAAGTATTCATGCCTCGAGCAATTTCCCTATTCCTAGCCTATAAAAAGAGACAAACTAATTAGAATTCCTCTTTAACTGACTAGGACTGATGTTTGGTATCAGTTTAAATCTCTGAGGTGAATGAATGTATTAGTAGGTGAGAAATGGGCATTATATCAAGTATCAGTAAGTGCTGCCTTTGTTTCCCTTGTGTGATAGGTAGGAAAGGATTTCAAAGAATCTCTTTTAGGGAAAATGAATTTTTTACTCTTTCTTTTCCTTTCATGTGTATGCATATTCATATGAATTTTAAATGCCACAATTCTAATTCTCTATTTTCATAGCTTCATCTTGCCTTCCTCAGAAAGAAGTAATTGAAAATGCTACATTACAGACCACATTTTTCAAATAATATCTTGAAACTCATTCCATCTGATATTCTTCTGTAGCACAATCCCCTTTTTGAAGTCAACATCTTACTTATTCTCAGCAGTTTCAAAGGTGATCTATTGCACTTCATGAAAATAATGGCTGACAAGGTACATATGGCAAAGTTTGATCTTAATAGAAGTTGAATGGTGTTCATCAGACTCAAGTCTCTAATGCTTGGCAGCAGATAAAGACATTGTAAAATAGTGACATTTGAAAAACCATATTGAAAAGTCCTCTGCTCATCCCCTTTGCTTGGTTCATGAGAGCTGCTACTGCTGCTTTGAGCAAAACATCCCTGCAATTCAGGGCCTGACAAAATGCTTCATGTGCCATATGTCAGACTGAAGTAGGGCACTTGATGTTGCTGAATGAATTTAGATAAGTTGTAGAGGAACCTTGACATTTTTCATTCCCTACCTTATGAATCTAAACTTGCTAATTGAACAGTGTATTTATTTTTAAGATTTACCCTTTAATGTCTTTATCTAAAAGCAAGAGGATGGAGTAGAGAAAGAAAACATTAATTCAGTTTCCATTTTATTGTTGTTGAGTTATTTTAGTTATGTCCAACTCTCCACAATCCTATTTGGGGATTTTCTTGTCAGAGATATTGAAGTGGTTTGCTATTTCCTTCACAAGCTCATTTGACAGATGAGAAACTAAGGTAAAAGATCAAGTGCAGAAAGGAATTTCTTGAATGAAACTCTTGAATAAAAAATGAAATGCAAACTTCTTGAGAGCAGGGACTATCTTACTTTTGTCTTCATGTTTCTAGTGATTACTAGTGTGCCTGGCACCTTGCTTGCTGACATTATCAAATTGAAGTTTTACAGAATCCATATAACTTACCCAGAGAGTAAATGGCAGAAATGCAATTTGAATCCATACCCTCTTTGACTCCAAATTGAACACATTTCCCACTGCATCATGCTACTCAGTTAGTTAATAAACATAAATAATAAATAAACACTTATTAAGCATCTTCTATATGCCAAACACTCTGCTAAGTGCTGAGAATTACCAAAAAAAAAAAAAAAAAAAAAAAAAAAAAAAAAAAAGCTAAGGTAGGAAGATAAAGATAATACTTGTCTTGAATAATTTACATTTTAATAAAGGAACACAACACGCAAAAGGGGCCTGGGGAGGGAGAGGAGTTGTGATGAAAAAAATACAGAGGGGTGCAGTCAAATGAGAAATGAAGAAATGGCTGTCTCTCTTTAAGTGGAAGTTTGGGGAATTCTGGGGAATTCTCCACACTGCAATGAAAGGAAAAGGTTCCAGGGGTAGAGAATATTTATTGATGAAGTATGAGTTCCAGAGATAAAGTGATCTCCTAGGATAAAAAGGTACTAAAATGACATCTGAAGTCCCATCTAGGAAATTCCATAGTGAACCTCCCCAAATAATGCTGGTTTGGTAGCCCATTGTGATATGGAAGTGATCCTGACTTATCCAAGACAATTTCAGCAAAACAAAAGCACAAAAGTGCTTCCAACAAAGGTGGAAAGATAGATCAAGCATATGATCTTAAAAAAACTTTCATTGACTCCTATTGAATCTAAAACACAATACAGACTCTTTAGCCTGTTCTTTAAGGTCTTCCACTATCTTTATCCAGTTTACCTTTCCAAACTTATTTCATCTTAATCTTTTCTATGTATTCCATGTTCCAGGCAAAATAGACTACTCAATACACCATCTCCTGCTTCATTGCATTCATATAAACTAGCCCCCATGGGGAAATACTCTATTATTTATTAATATCATTTGAAACTAACTTTTATGTGGTTAGAAAATCATCTAGCTCAAAGCTTATCAAAGAAGTCAAGATGACCTCAGAGGCATCCAAAGAAGCCAGATAGCTATAGGGAATTCTTGGAGCTTGGCGGTTTTGTTGTAAATCCACTCAAAGCTTGTTTTAGGTTCCCATGAATATATATGTATGTATATACCCACCTGCTGATATATATATATATATATATATATATATATATATATATATATATATATATATATATATATATATATATATATCAAACAATCTTATCTAGGAATTGTCCTTTTCTGGAAATTGTTTAACTGTGTATATGTAGGCTACTCAGCTGTTCTCTCCTTGTGTGTTCTTATTTGAACTATGTATAATATAAACCTCAGGCAGCTAAGTGGCACAGTGAGTAGAGGGTTGGTCCTGGAGTTAAGTAAACTCATCTAACTGAGTTCAAATCCAGTCTGAGACAAGTTCTAGCTGTGCATAAAACTGTTTGCCTCAATTTTCTCATCTGGAAAGTGAGCTGGTGAAAGAAATGGCAAATTACTCTAGTACCTTTTTCAGGAAAACCCCAATGAGGTTACAAAGAGTTAAGCATGGCTGAACAACAGCAATGATGATGATGATAATGATGATGATAAATATAAACTCCACAGAGACTTGAGGAAGGAATCATACCTTTTTCTGGCTCTGTCTTTTGCCTATATGCCCTAATAAAAGTTTTTCTAAAACTTTCAGATTTTGGCATTTGTTCTTAACTGATATTACATGCTTGGAATTTTCTTCTCATTCCTACCTTTCAGATCCCATTATCTTCCTTCAAAGCTCAACTCAGGTATCATTTTTTCCACGTAGCTTTCTATGATCTCTCCCCAATTGTTAGTGTTGGCAAACATTTAAATGCTGAAAACTCTTCATCTCTGTGCTTTTGCTTAGACTATTATATTCTCTCAAAGCTTATCTTAAATTCCACCTCCTACTTTAAAGCCTTTCATGATCTTCTTATCTCCTAAGTCTTCACCCCACCAAATACCTTGTATCCATTTTATCTATATTTTATGTGTTCATGTTTTCTTTCCCAGTAGAATATAAGCCTCTTGAAAGCAGGGACTATTCCATTTTCGTCTTTGTATCCATAGCAGTGTGCCTGGTACATTGCTGGTTGACTTATTGGTAGATGAATTTCATGAAGTCCATAATGCCTAAAAATTCTGAACATGAACAAGAAAAAAAAACAAAACACATAGCTTTTTATAATAGGATACAAGAAATATAAGGATTGGAATGTATTGGTATATAGAAGGAGCCTAAACTGAGACAAAAATATGAGTGAAAGCAGAAGGCGGCACCAAAGTTGCAAGTCATAACAGAAGTCAAAGAAAAAAATAAGAAGGGAAGGGAAGAAAGGGAAGAAGGAACCAGTATCAATGTTTCAGGCAGTAATGACTTTAAAGAATAATACACACAGAATCAGAGGTCCTTTGAAGTGTATGGAAGAGATTTTTTTTTTCATGTCTGTGCATTGAGAGCCATTTTTCAACTTCATGTTTTAACTATTACTCCCCAACAGAGTTTTCTCTTTTTCCAGAGGCCTGCCCGACACTTTGTAGAGTGCTAACCCTCAATTATCTCAGCTGAAAAATATGATCTATTATAGCATTAACTTGTCAGTCAAGAATCTCAGCAGTGCCGGAAACTGAGATTTAGTCCAGTCATCTAGGGAGAGGTATGATCCAGGAGCTCCTTAATTCTGTCCCTTGTCCTGATACTGACTCCCACAGTGGTCTTGAACAAGTACTTAACCTCTTTTGCCTCAATCAGCCATATGGAAAATGAATGTAGTAATAACTCACAGGGGCATCATGAGATTATTCAATGTTGACAAAGTACTTTGGGGATAAAAGCATTCTAGATATGCAATATTATTCATCATAAGGTCCCCTAAATTAGGGCTGTCAAGATGGCACAGAATGCCCTAATTCCCTGATTATTCTCCTGCTGAATTTCACAGTTCTGGAGAGATTTAACTTATTGGAATGTAAATGATAAAAAATTTCACACAATAGTCCATGACTCAGAATTTGTCTCTGGACTCATTTTTGAATCTCATTTTAGAAGATTCCATTTCCTCACAACTCAAAGCTACAGAATTGTTAAGACCATATTCATTTTGTTTAGAACCCTAAAACATTAAGTCAATCAATTTATCAGAATATGTGCCATACATTTCATTTAGCATTAGGGATTGTTTTGTTCTTCCATCACTTTCAGCTGTGTCTGATTCTTTGTGACCCCATTTGGGATTTTCTTTACAAAGATATTGGAATGGTTTGCCATTTCTTTCTGCAGCTCATTTTCCAGATGAGGAGACTGAGGCAAACAGGATTAAGTGATTTCTTCAGTCACATAACTAGAAATTGTCTGAGGCCAGATTTGAATTCAGGATGATGGATCATCTTGACTCTAGTCCCAGCATTCTGTGCACTATGGCACCATCTAGCTGCTCCATTCTGGGAATACAAAGACATAAATGATCCTTGAACTCAGGGAGCTTACATTTTATATCAAGAGATATTATGTATACATAAAAAGTATATGAAAATAAGTATATGCTAAGTATAAGACAATTGGGATGGAGAGAAAGGAGAAAGGAACTAATAGTCATTTCAACTCTATTTGCCAATATAAATGTACTTTGCTGATTATGTTAATTGACTTTTTTTTTTTTTTTTTTTTTTTTTTTTTTGGTTTTCTGAATTCTACTTTAATGGTAGGGATTTATATTTCACCACAGTTTAAAGAAATCCTAGGGTGACTCTTTTATAATGCAAATAATCCCTTGCTAATTCCTCTATTTTACAAGTTTAGACACTCTCATACTGGATTTCCTTAAAATAGGTTTCAGCTACATGCTGCTAAATCCTTGTAAGAGTTCATTTCTAGGTGCTAGTATTTATTTACAGTTACTACTTTTACTGTCTTACATGGCAGAGTGATATAATAGGTAAAAAGGCAGATTGGTTTCAAGTCTTGTCTCTGATACATAAAGACTATAATTTGTGGGGAAAAGGGATAAGTATTAATTAAGTACCTACTACATACAATATACTATCATTATTCCCATTTTACAGTTGAGGAAATTAAGGCAGGCAAATTATTCAGGATTACCTGGATTACCCAGATATGAAGTGTCTGAGGCAGTATTTGAATTCAGGTGCTCTGGTCCCATTCAGCTGCCTCATAACTAGACGTTATTTAACCTCCTGGGTGTTTTCAATCAATTCTCTAGACTAGGTAACTAGGTGGTTCTGTGGATAGAACACTGTTCCTGTGGTCAGGAAGACTGAATTTAAATCTGGCCTTAGATTTGTATTAGCTATTGACCCTGAACAAGTAATTTTGTTATGCCTCAGTTTCCCTAAATTGTTCTGCCTCAGTCTGCCTCAGTGGCAACCCTGCTTCCTGGCCATTTGGACTGAGATAATTAGGCTGGGAGCACTGGTTACTAGCATTCCAAAGAGTCATAAAATGTAGATGGTTTATCTCAAGATATGTAGGCATATCTCCTATCTCAGATATCCTGGCTCCTAGTCCTCCCAACTCATCAGAATTTAATAATCCTTCCTTACCCCCAACCTGTCAAAACTAAACTTATGGTCCCATCCTGTAAGTTCCTGCTTACCAGTGCTCTGCACCTTGCCTTTGTTTCCTGATCACTGGAGCCCTCTAAGAATCCCTGAAATCCCTAACTCGCTGCTGGGTACTTTGAGACAAGAGTCTGATCCAACAGGCGAGGGTCAACATGGATCCTGTTTTGCCCCCAATCCAATCTCTCCCTCTGATAAAATATCAAAAACTCTCTAATCTTTATCTTGCCTCAGTTTCTCCAGCATTGCAATTTAACTTTGCCTCAGTTATCTTTCAAAAAAAAATAATAAGCTAAAGAAGGAAATGGCAAATCACTTCAGTAGCTTTGCCAAGAAAACCCCAGTTGAGGTCACAAAGAATTGGATATGACTGAACAATAAGTTGAAGATTAGGAGCCTTCTGCATTGGTATCGGAGTTCTATACTGGAAGTTCCCTATAGAGATAAAGTTACAGATCCTATAGAGATAAAATACAGATAAAATTTGATTTAGGAAAAGCCCTGAATTGAAGCACTGTTTTGGGGTTTTATTTTTTTAAATACTTTGTGTTCTCTTTTCCAGTTCAACTGAATTTATATGCACTGGGTAGATGGTTTAACTCATCTGCACCTCTGTTCCCAATTCTTTTAAAGAGTGGGCACAATTATGTTTACTACTTACTTCAAAAGGCAGTGAAGGGCAGAATTTGTAGAATACCAAAGACTCTAGAACAAGAGCTTATTTAGCTGTTAAAATACAACTCTGTTGTAGATTTTTTTTTCTTGCTCTGTAGAAGAAGGCCTCACTATCTTTCAGCTTTTGCTTTTGCAAAAAGAAAACATCCCTGCTAGAAATAAAAACTACATTTACAATTTAAAGATGCATTTTCCAGAAAGGGGGGAGGGGCAGCAGCCATCTCTTGCAGCCTGGAGGGTGGAGGCATCTAATTGCCTATTCATAAGAGAGCACTAGTTTCCCAGGGAATATAAAATTTCTAAACAGACTATGCAGAGAATGGTGGTGATTATAAAAACAGTAGGTTCATTAATTCAAAGTCTTGGCATAAACATACGCAACATAAAAATGAAATCTCAATTTTTATATTCCAACTGCAACATCTCTGATTTTAGCTCTTTGAATCTTACTTTATTATAATTATTTGGGATTTGTATATGTATGAGGAATGACTATAAAGTGATGAGACCCACTCCCCAAATCTCACAGAGGAATTGGTCTCATTATTCTATATTCACATTTTTCTGTGGGGAATCTAGAAAAATCACCATATGCATTCCTCTCATCCCCTATACCACCAGTTTGTTGTTGTTTTTTGGGAAGAGCTCTTTTGTCTTTGTGGGATTGAAGTTACCTGCACAAAACTCTGATGGTTCATTAGGATATGGAATAATCTTCATTTCTCTAAGGCCATCCTACAACCACAGTTCTGATACAATCTAACCAGCAATAAAGATTTTGGTTATGGGTCCAACAAAAACCATATCTGCTATGTTAGAGTCTATTTAGTTAAGTGGGAAAAGTTTCATTAACAGAAGGCTGGCCTCAGTGATGAAATTTTCAACTGGCAGAGAATGAAACATCAAAACACAAAACATTATTCTTCTATTCAGTTTCTACAATGATATTTGGAAGACTTATTTAAAAAAAAAACAGCAAAGGATCTTAGAGGGCATGCAATATTAATTTAATAATGAATGCCAGGGAAAGCTAGGTTGCACAATGGATAGAATACCAGCCTTTCAGTCAGGAGGGCTTGAGTTCAAATCTGATATAAGAAACTTACTAGCTGGGTGACCCTGGAAAAATCACTTGACCCTGATTGCCTATCATCATCATTATCATCATCATCATCATCAAAATCCTCATTACTACCATGAATGTTCAGTGTATTAAAGTCTGTCCTGCAGAGTGGAAAGAGCTAACATTGGAATCAAGAAGACCTGAGTTCAGCCTCTGACTCCTACTGGCTGTGTGACACTAGATAAATAACTTAACCTTTCCCTCTCCCCAGTCAACTCAATCAAACATATTTCAGAGCAGATGCTCTGGGAACCTATCTTAATAGTTCCTCATTGGAAAGAATGAAATTTCAAATCCAGCCTCATCTTGTTCCATTCTTCACATAAAATCTTTGTTCAATGCCCAACAAAATGACCATGGAGGAAATGAAAACAGTTGTATTGTTATTACCACTATAATGAAAACAGAAGAAATAAAGGACTTACTGTTAATTGGAAAGTTGCACCACAGGTTCTCCTCAGAGAAGGCAATAAAAAGAATCATCAAAAATGTATTAACTTGTACCCCTAAACAACATGAAATATCATTTCATTGAACAAATGGTAATCTGGCCTTACAGTATTCACATTGAACACAAGTGTATATGTATTTGGAGTTAATTACAGCTTATGAATCAATATTTCTTATAAAGTGAATGAATGAAATGAAATGAAATGGATGGATGGATGGATGGATGAAAGTTTCAGTAATGGGTCCAGTGAAGACTAAATGTGCTGTCTTAGAGGCTATTTATTTAAGTACAAAAAGTTTCATTAACAGGTTAGCCATTCAGTATGAAATTTTTAATCGACAGTCCATGAAACATATCAAAACACAAAATAATCCTTTGAATGAATGAAAGCATTTTTGAGTGCTTAGTGTTGTCAGGCACTGTGATTAACAACAAGAATACAAAAGCGAAAATTGAGACACTTCTCAAGCAGTGCACAGTTTAATGAGAGAGACAACATATGGAAGGGCATAGTGATTAAGGAAGAGAATTCTGGTTTGGGAAATCACAGAAATGGAGAACTGATCCATAGGGCAATCATTTAGCAAGTTCTCTCCCAAAGAAATATTAATATTCATTTGATTACTAGACCCAGAACCATTTGAAAACAGGATGTTTGAAGTATAATGGAGGTTTAAACATGGTCAGAAGGGTAGATGGCTAGACTTCTAGGTGAATGATTAAATGAGATATAAAGTGAGTATCTGATATGAAACTGACTATTTGTAATGGGCTACACAATTCTGTACTCATTTAGCCACTAATTAAATTAGTTCCATCTTAAAACTAAGAAGATGAAGAGATATGATCGAGATTTGTAGCTTTATATGCAAACCTCTCTGTCTTTTCACAATGTATACAAAAATGTTCACTTTTATTCATTTTTGGAGATGACATCTTTTAACTATGGCAAATTTTTCCCACAATGAAAAGCACAAAAGAAACAGAAAATTTATTTACCAACAAATACCTGCTTTTTTTGTAAAGTGAAAAGACATGATAGCCAAGAACCACATTATCTTATATTATAAACTGCCTTGAAAAACATTACAATGCTGAAGATGTCCAATTAAAAGCAACCCAGCTGTACTCTCTCAACATTCCCTTCCAAACAACTTTATAGTAATTCCTCAAATTCAATTTTTGAGTGGTATAGTCAACAAAAGATCAGGGTGAAACATTTTTCTATTAAGAAAATTTAGGAGGTAAGCAGAAGATGGTGAGAAGGGGTGGAAGCTCATCTAAAACCTACCCACAAGGAAGCAGCAACAGGGGCCACAGCAAGAGCAATAGTAACTTCAGGGGCTCTAAGATCAGAGTAAGAGGGTCAGAAAGAGATTATAGGAGAACCTTTGCTATAACTGGGTAAAACTGGCAGTTATTTGCAACTCTATTGTCTGTAGGCAGTTCTAGATCACAGAAAAAGTGGTGAGAGCACTGGGAGTTAGTTGCAAGGGAGTGAATGCCCTGGTCTCAGTTCCAAGCAAAGAAAGTGTTAGCACTTATAGCTGCATAGGAACTAGGAGCTCTTCCTGGGCAAAGACTAGAGTGCAGACCAATAGAGCAGGATCCATATTTCTCCCAGGATCACACTATCTTGGAAGCACTAAAAGCTTGCCAATCCTCAGAACTAATTCTCAAAACATTAGCCCAAAGAATCCTGATGTTTAAGAGAGTGATTTCTAATCCTCAAGTAAACAGAGCCCAACTTTCATATAAAGTTCAAAGTCTAGAAATAGGCTAGGAAAATGAGCAAACAAAAAAGTAGTATGACCATAAAAAGGTACTCCAGTGGCAGGGAAGACTAAATGCATAATGTCAGAAGTAGACAGCAATGTAAAAAAATTATCCAAAAAAAGTCTCAGAGAAAAATGATAATTGGAGACAAACTCAAAAAGAATGCTTGAAAAGTTAAAGAAATAAGAGTGATAGAGGGAAAAAATGGGAAAAGAAGTGAGTGATGTCAAAAATTTATGAAAAGAAAATTAACATCTTGGTAAAAGAGACAAAAAAAAAATACTGAAGAAAATAAAGCCTTTAAAAAATAGAATTGATCTAATGGTAAAAGAAGCACAACATTTCATTGAAGAAAATAACTTTTTTTTTAATTTAAATCAAAAATAGGGAGGAATGAAGTAGAAAAAGAAAAAGGCAGAAAAATTAAAATGTCATGGGCATGGCAGAACATGAGAGGATTGAAAACATAACAATTTTCCATTTCAAGAAAGCATATATAATAATAGAACACATTGTATTGAGAACTATCTTTTCTTTATTTCCCTACAAGGTGTCTTTTAGGTTGTCTTTTGTTCTCAACTGGCCATCTTTTTACTTTATTCTTTTTTCTCTTTTTCTTCACCATTCCCCAGCAAGCTGTAGTTAAGCATGGATATATTTGTATGTACATACATGTGTATATACATATATACACATGGACAAACACACATTGTGTGCATGCTTAGACATATATTGTGTGCACATATACATATATGTATATATACTTAGACATATATTTTGTCACATGCATAACATATGTATATATGTAAGTGCACATACACACACACACATCCCTTTCTAACCTATTCCCAATGTCAATAGGATTTCAGAACGACGAGCTCTCCTTGATCATCTAATCCCTCTGCGTCAGTTCTTGCTCTTGTATCTCATTCATATAACATAATTCCTGCTTTTATCTTTTCCTACATGGTTTTGCTTTTCAGAATCACATCATATTCAGCTCTATCCCAATCTTTTTTTGGACTACCCAATTACTAATGGTAATCTTAGACATATGGTTTTTATTCCCACATAAGCACCTAAAAGAGATCTCATAAGGGATTCATACAGGAACAACAGTACTAACTTTCAAACTCCTCAGTTCAAAGAGAAAATTTTATAAGTAACAACATCAAGAACCAACAATTCAAATATGCTAGAACTATATTTAGAATTAACTTAAGACCTATCAAAATCTACAATAAAAAAAATAGAGTTCTTAGAATACTTTATATAACAATCAAAAGAACTAAGGGTTGTGGCTGAAAAGACCATATCCAGAAAAATTAAGTGTAATACTGAATAGAAAAAAATGAACATTCAATGAACTATCAGATTTTCAGTATTTTATCTCAGACAAATCTGAACTCAATAGAAAATTTGACATATAATAACCAATATCAGGGACTAATTTCAAGGAGCTAAGGACAAACTCTTTATGATTTTTTCTATTTCCAATTTCCCTTTTTGTTCTATCACTTCAAGACAATTTTCTTTAATTATTTCTTATTATTTTGAGGTTCTTTTTTGGTGATAGTTTTCGGGTAGTCCAATTATTCTTATGTTTTCTCTTCTTGATCTGTTCTCCACATCTGTTGTTTTTTTTATGAGGCATCTCACATTCTCTTCTATTTTTTCATTTTTTTTTATATTTTGTTTTATTGTTTCTTGGTTTCTTATCATTTCACTTGCCCAATTATAATATTCCAAGTCATTTTCTTCCTTAAGGTTCTGTATTTTCTCTTCTAGTTGGTTAATTTTCTTTTCATAATCTTCTAGTTTTTCTTGCATTGCTTTCCTTCTTCTTCCTCTTTTTTCTTTTTTTCCCTCTTTATTTTTCCTCAGTCTCTCTCATTTGATGCTAAAGTCTTTTTTGAGTTCTTCTATGAATTCTTTTTGAGCAGGTTTAGATTTAACATTAATCTCTGGAATAGGAGAAGCCTTTTTACTTCAGTATCTTTCTCTGAAGATAAACTCTGGTCTTCCCTACTCCCATAGCAACCCATTATAGTTGAGTAGTTGAATTCTTTCTCCTTTGACTGCTCATTTAAAAAAATAAGAGCTAACTTTTTAATATAATCATCTCTAGTCTTGGAGGGGGGTGGGCGGTTGGGATGGTGCCTCTTGCTTCAAGTCTTAATTCAATTCTCCCCTCTGATCTGGAACCCAAAACCAAAAAATAGGCTACAGTTACACATGGATATATTTAAGTTTATATTTATATGTGGGTGCATATGTGTATGTACATACACACATATGTACATATACACATATATGTGTCTACATACTTAGACATATACATATATTTTTACACATACATGCACAAGATCTCACTGAGGAAAACAATTCCTTAAAAATTAGAATTGGGCAAGTGGAAGTTAATGATTATACAAGACAAAAAGAAATAATAAAACAAAATCAAAAAATGAAAAAATAAGGAAAAAAATCTGAAGTATCTCATCAGAAAAACAACTTACCTAGAAAATATAGCAGGGATTATTTATTTTAAAGAATTTTTGGACCATCTGAAAGTCATAGTCAAAAAAAGAGTCTAGAAATGATATTTTGACAAATTATAAAGTAAAACTTCTCTGATTTCTTATATCCATATGGTAAAATAGATTATCCTACATTGAAAGAATCTATCATCACCTCCTGAAGAAGCCCCAAAATGAAAATTACTGGGGGTATCATAGCCAAATCCAAGAGTTTCCTGGTCAAAGAGAGAAAATTTTCAGCAGCCAGAAAGAAATATTCAGATATTTTAGAGCCATAGTCAGGAATTCACTAAATTTAATAGCTTTCATTTTAAATGAATAGAGGTTTTGAAATATGATATATATTCCAAGAATATAGCTAAGAGTCACTTACCCAACAAAACTGAGTATATCCTTCAGTGAAAAAAATATTGAAATAGAGAACTTTAAAGCATTTCTGATTTAAAAAAAAAAAAGCAGACCACAATAAAAAAATTGACAAGACTTAAGAGATACACAAAAAGCTAAACATAAAAGAGTTATCATAAGAGTCCCAATAAAGTTAAACTGTTTATATTCCTATATGCAAAGATGATATCTGTACCTCTTAAGAACATTATTACAGCAGTTACAAGGAATTTGCATAGACAGAAGCATTGGAATGATCTCCCAAAATAAATAAATAAATAAATAAAGGCGTAGGAACAGAAGAATACATTGAGAGAAGAGGGAAGGGATAGATAGAATGAGGGAAATTTTCTCATATAAAAGAAGTATGCAAGGAAGAGCTTTGATGGGCCAGGGAGGGTACAATGCTTGATTTGCTCTCAAAGGAAATGTTCAAAGAGGGAAGAACATATATACATACTTGGTTATGTGTAGAAATGTAACTTACCCAATAAGGAAATAGAATGGAAAAGGAATAAAAATTAGGGAGGTAGTAACGATAAAAGTGAGGAGAAATTAAAGGAAATAGCAGTTAGAAATAAACTAAACTTTTGAGGAGGTACAGAATAAAAAGAGAGAAAAGAAATGGAAAAATGTACACAGTTAGTAATCATAACTGTGAATATGACTGGGATGAGCTCACCCATAAAACGGAAGTGTATATATAGCAGAATGGATTAGAAATCAGAATCCAACAATATGTTGTTTACAAGAGACATGCTTGAAACAGGAAGATACATACACAGAGTTAAAATAAAGGATTGGAGCAGAATCTGATATGCTTCATTTGAACTAAAATAAAAATCAGGAAAAGCAATCATGATCTCAGACAGAAAAAAAGAAAAATAAATGCAATTAGGGGAATAATCAGGGATACTACTAAAAGATCCCATAGATAATGAAGCATTATCAAAAAATTTATAGCAAGTTTTTCTGATAAAGATCTAATTCTCAAATATATGCTGAATAAAGAATGGAAGTGAATTTCTAAAAATAAAAGCCATTCCTCAATTAATAAATGATCAAAGAATATAAACAAAGTTTTCAGAACAAGAAACCAAAATTAATTATGATCATATGAAAAATATTCAAAATCATTATTGATTAGAGAAAGGCATATTAGGATTTCTCTGAGGTACTAACTCATACCTAACAGAAATGCCAAATACTGAAGAAGATGAAAGGGAAATAATTACACTAATGAACTATTGGTGGAGTAGTGAATTGGTCCAACTATTCTGGAGAATAATTTGGAACTAGGCCCAAAGGATTATAAAGCTGTGTATGCCCTTTGAGCCAGCAATGCTGCTACTAGGAATGAATTCCAAAGAGATGAAAGAAAAAGAAGCTATATGTACAAAAATACTTATAAAAGCTCTTTTGAGCTTTCTGTAATTAGCAAAGAACTTGAGGGAATGTTCATCAAATGGGTTATGGCATATGATTGTGATGGAGTACTTTCATGCTATAAAAAATCATGAGAGATATGGTTTCAGAAAAATATGGCAAGACCTATATGAAATGATGCAAAGTAAAGTTAGAAGAGTTGGAAGATCATTATGCATAGTTATAAATGTTGTAATGATGATGAACTGTAAGACTTGGCTATTCTGATCAATACAATGATCCAAGATAATTTCAAAGGATTCATGATGAAAAAATGCTATTCAATTGAAGTATAATTTTTTGAAATACTGAATAATTATTTGAAATATTTTTGGAGTATTATTTTTTACTTCCTTTTAAATAGGGGTAATATGGAAATACATTTTTTTTTGTGATATGTGCAATTGTGTAGAGAACTCGTAGGAAGCTAGACACTTTGGTTACTGAGATGTTCCCCTCTTCCTAAGATTAATCAAGAGTACATTTAAGCTTGAAATCATGAGAAAACATAAGGTCCTGACACACTTACTGAGGCATTGTGAACTTTAAATAAGACTGAATTCCTAGAAATTAACAATATGCTTTACAGAGTTAGATCATAGAAAACATAAACCAGAGTTGTTTACATCAAAATGTTTTTCATAGTAACATGTTTTAAGATATATAAGCAACATGATTTCTCTCATTAAATGGCTCTGTTGAATTATCAGCAACCCTGTCTCCTTATTTTCAACCACCACTAGCCCATTTATGTTGTGCTAGTAGCAATTATATTTCTCGCCTTCTGTGTGGAAAAGGGATGTGCTGGGAGAGAGAAAGAGAATTTGGAATTTTGTATTTAAAAAAAAGAATGCTAAAAATAACCATTTTAAAAGATAAAAAATTTAATTCTTCCAACAGAATAGGTTCTTCAGGCCAAAATGTATGAAAACATAAGACATATGATAAAATATTGACATAACAAATCATGGCTGGCCAAAAAAAGCATTAAAAAGGAAGACTACAAATTCTTATATTATTATGAACTATATATAACCTCATAAAATTGTCAAAAGTTGGAAGTCAGAAAGAGAGAATGATTTTAATGTAAGATTACCTAAACTACCTCATCCTAAAGCTTTTGTTTATGAAACTTATAGGAGGACAAATAGCTATGAAATGAAACAGAACTGCTATTATTTTTATATCTTTTTTTTTAATTAGAAATTTCAGAGGAACTATCAACCCCAGAATCTGATGCATTATGTGAAAAAGTAGAAACAGCACTTTAATAAGAAAATGAAGAATAATTGAACATAATCCAAACAAAAATTATGCTGGAGATAACATAATTCTACAGGAACTTGGGAAATGTTTTAAAATAGAGTGGAAAATTCTAAAAGGATAGAAATGCTAGCAAATAGTATTTTTAGGGAAAAAGTGACCAACAAGATCTAAATAACTAAATAACTAAATAACTACCATTCTATCTGTTTCTTTGTTTAAAGGAATACAGAATATATATTACTCTATTATTTGTTCCATTTTAAAGTATTTAAAGACAAAATGTAATTTTAAAAGCTCTCTTCAAAGCCAAACATGATTTGATGAAGAAATGTGAGCAAAAAGATAACTTTATTCAACAACCTTCTCAGTATTTGCATTATGAAACACAAGAACAGGGATGTATATATATATATATATATATATATATATATATATATATATATATATATATATATATTCTCCTGAGATGTTGACCAGTGTTATGAAACACATTCTGAGAACAGTTCAATTAGAATATGGGTATTCTCTATCAGCAGCATGGTTTACCTACTGCTCCTATTCACAAAGGAGAGAGAGAGAGAGAGAGAGAGAGAGAGAGAGAGAGAGAGAGAGAGAGAGAGAGAGATCTTTCTAAAACAAGATTATAGATCTATAGACAGAGATGTAAATATAGGTATATATATAGATACAGATATGTAGAGATAGATAGATTTCATTTATCTCTATTTGGATAGACATTGCAGATAACTATTATTGCTAATAGTACTTGCTGTATGCCAAGAGCAATGCTAAAAAAAATGTTTACAAATATTAATCTCATTTGATCTTTATAATCCTGAAAGATAAATGTTATTATTATTCTCATTTTACAAATGAGGAAACTGAGTCCGTCAGAGTAAAGTTACTTGCCTAGGGTCACATGCCTAGTAACATCTATGATCAAATTCTAATTCAGATCTTCCTAGTTCTATGTGTTTATCCTCTGTGCCACCAAGTTAACCCAAATGGATAATGAGAGGGTCTTAGAATGGAGTGAGGAGAGAGATATGTGAGTAGATTACATTGTAGAAATCACAATAGCCTTTCCAATGTTCGAAAGCTGCTCTTTTGTCACAAAAAATCATCTTTTTAGCATCAGTATTCTAGTGATGCTATGTGGCTTTGAATCATGGAAAACCATGATTTCAGAAAAATAAAAATGACAAGTAACCTAAAAATGTCAACCAAAAGCCCCATGGTGGTGAGGGGGATTTATAAAGAAAGGGGAGAGGGGCTAAGGGGGGAAATAGGTTGCAAAATATTACTAACAATTTTATATATACAAAGTGGTTTAAAAGGCATCATTAAAAGCATGCACAACTAGCAAAAAAGGTGGGTCACTCTTGTACAGATAACAGATGGACCACCCACATGCTATACTGGAATTCATGAAATATTCAAAGAGTTGGAGGAAGGCCTTTAATGCAAAGGTCAATTAGCTATGAAGAGTTTTTGGAAAGACACAGACAAAAAATCATACATAGTGAGAAGATGTGAAATTATTGCATCTGATACTGGTAGAGAAGATGTCTACATTCATTAGAGACAAATCCACCAGCATAGCTAAGTAAGGTACAGTAGACATCAAGAACATGTCTGAGGAGGGAAAGAAGTCACAAAATGGTAGACTAAGCTGTGTGTGTGTGTGTATGTATGTGTGTTTGTGTGTGTGTTTGTGTGTGTAAGCAAATGTATAATCTCTATTTTCTTTCTCTTGGTGATTGAGGCTGCCAGTTCCTAGTAGATGAATGATGGATTTAATGGGGTCTATGATCCTAAGGATTATACAGAAGTAATTTAACTCTCTTTCCCCTTTCCTAAGTCACTATTCAATACCAATGAGATGGCCAAAGTTAGACTGGTCCAATTTTAAGTGCTCTGGGAAAAGCATACATAGAAATTTTGTCTGAAGGAAGTAATAACAGGGCAGTTAAAATGTAAGACCTCTTGTTCTCTTTTTTCTTCAAATGTTTCCAACTGGCTAAGATGTCAGTCAGTATTAAGCAGGCAGGAATGCTTTTCATTGGTTTCCTATCACATTGGCTGCCTTGATGATGATTAATAGTGAAACCCAGCAGTGATAGGTAATGCCCAATACTGGAGGATGTGAAATGCATCTTCTGTCTCCATCTTTTCTCCAAGACTTTGAGTATCAAACCAAGATTGTTACAGAAATAAGGCAAACTTTCAAATTCCCCAATTGTTGCTCTTTAGGAATCTAGCAGGAACCTCAGAGATTATGTGAGATGATTCAATTCCTCATTTTACAGATAAAGAAACTGAAGTGCCTTCCACAATACCTCATAATCAACTATAGGAAATGAGCAAAGATTTCCCTCTGGGTCCTAAGAATCTTCAGATGGATCAATGAAGTTATAGCTCTAGCATGAATGTAGGTATTTGATACAAAATACATACAACAAATCAATGGAGAAGTCTCTTTCAAAAAAGGGCATTTGCCTTACATGATGATGAAATTACTTCAGTATTTTCCATAATGTGAAATTTTTACCCAAGGAGACCTAACTAAAGTTGATATATAATAGAATGAGATTTCTAGTAAAATGAAAATGTCTACTTTTTTTCTACTCTAGCTTCCTCTTATTCTGTTTGAATGTACAAATGTCTGCACTCTTCCTGTATTGAAAGGCTTCACAGCCCAACCACTTTCAATTGTAACCTCATTATTTTCCGTGTCACAGTGTGCTCAATATATGTGTCATGTTTGAAGTGGTAAAATGGGCTGAAGGCACAGCCCAACTTGCTCCTGAACAGGATTTTGTACAGAAAAAAGATCAAGAATTGTCATATTTTTCTAGCATGAAGGAAAATTGGTCTCCAGAACCAATTTGAAAAGAAGTGTTTAGTGGGAGTGGAGGGGTAAGGGAGGGAAAGAAGGGGTGTCAGAAAAGGTGAAGAAGGGATAGTGAGGAGTGGACACTAATTGAAAAAATATTTCAAGTAAAAGGGGATTGAACAAAATTACACAATCTAGACTAGGAGCAGAAGCTATAAATGAAGGAGTCAGGAACAGTGCCATGAAGTAGGAAGGAGACTTGGACACAAGCATAAAAGGTGTGGGACTATGCCAAGGTTTTTAATGAGGGATGATTATACTCCATTCAAGGACAATGAAAATAGACTGAGGTCCAACAAAAGAAAAAAATACATTCAGTCTCAGAGCATTTTGGAGAATGAAACTTGATGGCAGCATTTGAGGTGAACTAGAAAGAAGAGCCAAAGGAGAAGTAACAGTAATATAAGCAGAGAAGACAAAAATATTAATTCAAGGACAAAGAGGAATCAGAAAAGAGATACATTTTGGAAACTCAAAAGCAATACTGTAATCAGGGAATATGTAACAGAATCTCAAAACTTCCTTTGAGGGGATGAATGAGATAGAATTAGAAAAATATTCCAATGACAAATGTTAAAGATCAGATTAGAATGGAATCATTGAACCACAGAAGTACTTGTAAAATGTTTTGAAAGTCAATTGGTCCAACACCTACATAAAAACATGAATTTCATATACATGGGACTCCATGCCAAGACTCTGGTGACATTGAACTCATGAATCCCCAAAACAACTAGCTTTCTTTTTTGGAAGCTGACTAGTAAGGTTTTCCTTATCTTAAGCTAAAATTGACCTTTTTTCAGTTTCTAGTCATTGATCCCAATTCTACTCTTTGGGACTAAGTTTAACAGTCTAATATCCTATAGTCAGCACTTCATAATTTTCTTTTTTTATCATATTAGTCAATCTGATGTGTGAGGTAGTGCCTCAGCAACTTAAAAAATTTTAACTATTTAGTGTTTTTATTTGTCATAAATCTCAGCTTAGATGGGTCTTTAGCCTTCCTGATAGTTTTACATTTAGAGACCACTATAATGTCTTCCTAAATCTTCCTTTCTTCAAGTTAAACGGTTCCACAATAATCACCAAATCATAGCAAGATGGGACCCTCACCATTCTGGGATCTTTTGTCTAAATGAGCTTCAAATTGCTAAAATACTTATCACACTCAGATTATCAAATTAGGCCATGTCTTTGGGAATCTAACTGTCATCTAAGATATTAGCTATCTCTTTCAGCTTTGTGTCTTCCACGAATTTGCTAAATGTTTCATCTATGCAAATCTCTGTTTAAATAAAGAACAACAGAGCAAAGGACTGGATTCTGGAGTGCCCCCATTAAACACATATTACTGTGTTGATATTGGTTCTTTAATCACTACTAATTGTATCCAGTTCTTCAACAATCTCTAAACCTACTATTATTCAGTCTAATTATGTTTAGAAGGAGATGTTTTGTCAAGATTCTTTCTGAAGCCCATGTACATTATGGTATTCCCCTGATTTACCAGTCTAATAAACCTAGTAACAGAAATGAAGTAAGTCTGGCAACTTATTCTTAAACTTAAAATCACTTTCACTTTCTGGAAGTATCCCTCTTCATTCTGGCAGCATATTTCAAATTCATAATGTTCCTCAAATATCATCTAAAACAATTTAGCAATCATATTTAACAATTCTTTCCATACTCTGCAACATTACCCTGTACCCGATGATTTGATCAAAAGCAACTAAGCTCCTTCTTACACCTTTTTCACTTATTTGGAATATTATTATTTTCATTTTATTCTTTCCAGCTTGGAGATATTTATTTATGATAAAATAAACAATCTAATTGAGGAGCTCTGCTCTTTCTCCATCATCTATCATTATCTTCTTATTCATTCAAGCAGAAGTCTTATGCCTTCTTTGATCTTTTTCATCTCCAACTCAAGCATTTTTTTAAAATTAACATATTTTATTTCTCCCCAATGACATGTTAAAACAATTTTATAACATTTGATTTTCTTAAAGTTTTGAGTTCCTGGAAATTGAGTGAATGCCCATCCCTTGGGGAATGACTGAATTAACTACTATATATGAATATAATGGAATATTATTGTTCTAAAAGAAATGATGAGCAGGCTGATTGGAGAAAGGGCTGAAAAGACATAAACTGATGTTAAGTGAAGTGAATAGAACCAAATGAACATTGTACACAGCAACAACATTATGTGATAATCAACTGTGATGTACTTGGTTCTTTTCAATAATGAGATGATTCAAGGCAATTCCAATAGAGTTGTGAGGGAAAGAGCTATCTGCATCCAGAGAGAGAACTATGAAAGCTGAATATGCATAGTATTTTCACCTTTTGTTGTTGTTGTTTGTTTGTGTGTTTGTGTGTGTTTTTTTTCCTTTCTCATGTTTTTTCCCCCTTTTGAACTGATTTATCTTGCACATCAGGGTGAATATGGAAATACGTTTAGAAGAAATGCACATGTTTAACCTATATTGGACTGCTTACTATTAAGATGGGAAAAGGGGGTAAGGAAGAGAGAAAAATTTGGAACACAAGATTTTGCAAAGATAAAGGGGGTTAGGAAGGCAGAAAAAGTTGGAACACAAGATTTTGCAAAGATAAATGCTGAAAATTTTCTTTGCATGTAATTGGAAAAATAAAAAAAATTAATAAGGTTTTGAATTCCAAATTCTATTCCTCCAATCCTGAAATAATAAGCAATCAGATATGGGGTATATATGTGCAATCATATAAAACACTGCCACATTAGTCATTTTATACAAGAAGATTCAATTTTAAAAAAAAGAATGCAAGAAAATGGGAAAACAACATGCTTCACTTCGGATTTAAACATCAGTTCATTTTCTAGAGGTAGATATTATGCTTCATCATTAGCCTTTGGAATTGTCTAGGATCAATGTATGCTGAGAATAGCTAAGTCATTCATATCCTGTAATGTTGCCATTACTGTGTATAATGTTTTCCTAATTCTGTTCACTTCACTTTGCATCAATTCATCTAAGACTTTCCAGATTTTTGTGAAATCATCCTGCTCATCATTTCTTATGTCACAATCACATACTATAGCTTGTTTAGGCATTTCCAACTGATCCTTTACTTTCCTATCCTTAGCTACCACAAAACAGCTGCTATTAATATTTTTGTTTTAATATCTCCTCTCCCCTTTTTTTTATAGGTTTAGGATATAGACCTATTAGTGGAATTGTTTGCTAAAAGGTATGCACAGTTTTATAGCCCTTTAGGATATAGTTCCAAATTGCTCTCCAGAATGGTTATATCAGTTCACAACTCTACCAACAATGCATTAATGGTTCAGTTTTCCTTCATTCCTGACAATATTCATCATTTTTCTTTTCTTTTTTTTGTCATATTAGTCAATCTTATTAGATGTGAGGTAGAACATCTTAAAAATTTTTAGTTACTTTGTGTTTTTAATATCTGTCATAAACCTCAGTTTAGATTAGTATTTAGTCTTCCTGACATTTTTACAGGATTTCTACATAAAGTTAGTGACAAGATTATAGGTGTGTCCTAATAAGAATAGCATAGCATAGCATAAGTATCATAGCATAGAAAAGAATAGAATAGAATCAAATGTGCTTTTGAAGGGATTTTGTATCATCTTTTTTTCCTAATATAGTTCACTATACCCAGGATTTCAAAAGTACTGTCACCAGGTTGAGCACAAGTTGGATACAGAGAAGATAGGCAGTACACTGGAAAAAGCACTGAACTGGAGACAAGATAACTAGTAAAGTCTTGATTTTGCCATTTACTAAGCTTAAATAAGTCATTTTCCCTCTAAGGGTCTGAGATGTAAAATGTAAGATGTAAAAAATGAATGAGCTAGACCACATGACACTGAGATCCCCTTTTCACAAGTGGGCAAGTCGATTATCTATCATCTTTGCATTTTAGTTTGATTAGACAGATTTTGATTCAAAATACTGTTGATCATAAGCCGCATGGAATGTAGACATGCTTTTGACATAGATGAAGGAGGAGAAAGAAGTGAAAGAGGAGGAGGAAGGAATATAAAAGAGACAGAATATGAAGAATTTTATACCCAGAGAGTGCTAATCCAAAGACATGTACTCAATTAAAACAGAATTTTCCTCAGTTTCCCTAATAAAAATACCATGTTTAAGGGGGTCAGTCAATGAGTCAGAGAAAAAGTCAATAAGTCAATAAGAATTTATTGGGCCTCCAGAGGGTGCTAGGTGTTGTAGGTAGATTGTATTAAAGAACAATTACCTACCTACTGGCTGCCATGAAAATGACAGCTTAAAGGCATCCTCAATCCTATGAATTCCCTGCTTTATAGTATAATTGTACTAAGTGCCATATAAGCTAATGCCGCATGATCCAGCCAGGGACAGTTATAGACCATTACATCATGAAATAAGCAGAATTTGGCTTTGGACCTTTTCCACACTATTTCTCAACTTTTCTCCCTCTTTAATTCTTTCCCCTGCTTCAGATGTCTCCTATCCTTAACTTATATGTGCCCCATGCCTCACATCCACTGGCTATTCCTTGTATCTCATTAATCTTCTCACCTAGAAGCTGTTAAAATATTGCTTGGTAATAGTTTAAGAAAAAGCATTTCTAAGTAGTGTTTGCATTTTATAGAAAGATTCTAAAAGAGAAGTCTTCAGCAATATTATAAATGAAGTCATATTAAATAATAGTTAATGGTTAATATTTGGAAGCAATGGTTAATATTTGGAAGCAGGGTGTCATAACACAACATATAACAATTAGAGTTGGAGAGAGACCTATACAAAGAAAGGCACAACAGGAGGGCTTGCCTCACTAACCTGAACTTGCTTATAACTACCTGTTTACATTTTTAGGGGGAAAGGGAAGGGAGGTATTACTTGTCCCTCTAAGAGGTTGTTAATCCCTTCTCTTTCTAGCACTTGAAAGACCCATTTCTATCACTTGGTCTCAGGATTTGTACACACTGGGAGATATTTTCAAAAGCTACTTTTAGTCCATTAAGAAAGCACCCAATTGGCCAATGTTCTCAATAGCTTTGTGTTGTCAGATGTTGAATTAAACTTTCTGCCTTTTCATATCATACATTCCAGTTACATGGCTGCTACTTTCCTGTATTCTATCCCAATGATTTTTATTTCATTTTTTAAACCACCACCCATAAATTCATGCATCTGGAAGATTATTTCTGAAATTAGAACCTGTCCAATCTATGCTGGTTTAGAAATCTAGGAAATCCCTTTTGTTCAGTAAAAGTTCCCAGTGTGACTTTAACATGAGATAATGAAAAAACTGGAATTATAGTGTATGTTTCCACCTGATTTCTCTAGGGTGTTCTGGTTGGGAGAAAACACTCTACTGTGAAGATTTAATTTATCATAGGCTTGTAGCCATATTTTCTACACCTATCATTTCTTGTGCTCTAGTCCCTTTGCGTCTCTTACTTGCTGTATCCATGTATCCATTTTATTATTTAGGAACAATATTTTTACCTGATTCACCAGCTATTGATTATTTTTAAATTGCCTCAGTCAAGTAAGAGTTCTTAACAATAACTTCCTCAAATTCTTCTTCTTAAAATGAATCTTATCATTTTTAGTATGTAGAGAGCTGCTTCTTATCATTTTGAACCAAGGTGATTAAAAATTGGATTCTCAAAGGAAATACACTTGTCAGGCACATCACGAATTCTTGTCCCGAGAAGGGCAATAGCTATCATCAAAGGTGTTTCCCTAATTCCAAACAGAACATTAATTTTTATAAGTTACTTATATGGCACCTCTGAGCAAGGAGTGGTGGGGAAAGGGATAGAAGGATTGCAATACAAGAAGTCATAAAATATGAGAATGATTTTTCTTAATACCTGAAAGTGCATCCAAATGAATGCTGTCTTTGAAAATAGTCACTTTAATTAGGTATTGCTCTTAGCTAACTTCTACTACATCCTCCTAATCTTGTAGGCTGCTGATACAGTATAAAAATTGCTTTAGAGTTTGTAGACCTGGGCTCACATCAGAGCTTTATCTGTGACATTGCACAAGTAAGCTTACATCTCAGGTCCTTTGTTTGGACATTTATCCCCAGTGCTTAGCATGATATTTGGCACATAATAGCACTTACAAAATGTTTATTGAATTGAATACCTAAAATATATATTGAATTAAATACTAGCCTGTGGTAGGATCCATATTATATTCCTCTCCTACATACAGCTTAGACTAGCTTTTTCTTAAAAGTTATTGAGGTGCCTAAAGTACAAAGCAGTCATGAGGAACTCCACTAGCTTGGCTTGTAGATCAAGATAAGCAAGTCAGGCAAGGAATTTAACCCAGTTGAACTAACTCAAGGTGTATTTAGTATCTATCTCTGTATAGTAGTCTCTTTCTATGACTTGGTAAATTTTTTGTCAACTGTTAAATGATCTACATGTATTTAATTTTGTTTCAACAAAGAACTTAAATTACTAGGAACTAACCTAAGTTGAGTCAAACCCAAAACTGTCCCTAAGGTCTTTTCCAGTTTTGAAACTTTGATCCTGTGATTCTAGCTATGATGATTTAAATCCTGTCTCAAAGTTTGACTTCAGCTTATATCGTCTAGAACTCTGATCTGAAGAGGAAGAAGTAGAAATACAATGACTTCAGTAGTCCAAGTTTAGTATTCCATGCTCTGTTGAACAAGTAGTTGAGTTCTTGACTTAAGACCATAGCTTTTACTTCTATTCCCACAAGGACTAGACCTCCTATTCCAAGGTTTTGGTCTCTCCATCCATTATATCTCTCCATGTTTTTATATCTCTGATAGTTAATGCTAGGCCTTCTAAATGCCAATCATCTGCCTTCTAGGACCTCTGCTGTTTGTCCTTCACTTCCAAAAGGGACCAATGACTCGTGCATGAATTGAATTTAAGTGAGGCAAAGATATACATAATTGTCAGTCTCACGCTTTCTTCTACAGTCATCAAAGTCCAATGGCCCAGGATGCAGTGTATGACCTTGGTTTCTTCAATGCCTGACTAAGCTCTAAGTGGTCCGTAGTACCTGCTTCAGTTACTTTCATGGCCATTGGAACACATTGTTCTTATTCACCCATTCCACTGGGCGAAGTCTTCACATGCTTATAGTAAATATTCCCTAACTCATCAACAGGTTTGAGGCCTGTTATTTACCCTCAATGTGTTTTAGATCATCTGCCAGGACAGTTTTACTAGGGTGTGGCTGCTGCATATGCTATAACTTTTTGGAGCTACAGGTAGGATCCATCAAAGATAGATGAGAAGCTCTGAGAAGGACTCAGTAATTTTCCACACCAGAAGTGTAGTCCTCCTCTGTAAAGTTCTGTCATCTCTAAGTTATAATCCTTCTCTGCGAGGAGGTTTCTTTTCTGTAAAATCTTTTCCTCTGTAATCAGGTTTCTTGGGAGGTTTCTGGAGCCTCCAGCCAGAGTGAAGGTAGAATCTCGAATCCTCTTCTTCCTGAATCCTGGCTCTGAATCTCCTAGAGCTTCCCTGAAGTTCTCCGGGGAAGTCTTGTTCTTCTCCCAGTCTAGACTGACCCTTCAGACTCAATGTTGCCTTCTTTTATCCTCACAGAGAATGGGCCTGTGAGAACTCAGGGGCTTGTGGGAAAATACTTCAACCAATGAACTTGCTCCTTTTAAAGGTTGTGTAAACTCCTTTTCAGAAGTCTAAAGGTATAAACTCCTTTAAAGGTGTCAACTCCTTTCAGAAGACTAAATGTGTAAACTCCTTTTAAAGGTGTGAACTAAAGGTATGAACTCTGAGCTAGAGAATTGTTTAGACAACCTGAGTTATCACCTTGTAATCCTAACACTCCTCGATCGTCATCTGCTGTTTACCTGTTGTTTGGACCATCATCACAGCCCTTGCTTGATTTGATAATGATATCAAATTGTGATTTGATATCATAATCAAAAAAAGTTTAAATCTTTGGTGTCCTACCAGTTCTTTATTATCTGGACCTTTGAAGAGAGCCAAATATGCAAAAATTTCTAGAGATCCTTTCTTTAGATTTCTTTTCTTTATTTTAATTCAAAAAGCATTCATTAATTACCTATAATAGGATATTTACCCAATGCTAGATGTTAAGGACACAAATTCAGAAATGAACTAATGCCTGCCCTCAAGGAATTTATATACTAATGGAAGTTTTTTTAATCATGTATATTAATAAATGCAAAATATATGCAAAAGAAGCACAAAGGAATTTTGGGGAGGTCAGAAAGGGAAGGAGACTAGAGGACAAATACACAGGGAAATCAGAATAAGCTTCTTATGAGAGACTGGATTCTGGAAGAATCTAAGAACTAAGGGACCCAAAAGCTAGGGGTGAAGAGAGAGAGCGCAAGACCAGAATAGAAAACCATTTATGCAATGCCCCAGAGGTAGGTAATGGAATGCCATGTATTAATAATAGTAATTAGGCCAGTTTGACTGGAATATAGAGTGAATAACGTAGAGAATGTGAAATCAACTGGAAAGAGAACTTGGAATCAGACTGTGAAGGACTTTAAATGCTAAACAGAGAAATTGTATTTTATCCTACAGGCAATAGAGATCATTGAAGCTTCTCCATCAGCATAAGGACATAGTCAGGCCTATGCTTTAGGAATTTCAATTTGGCAGCTGTATGAAAGATAGATTGGAAAGAAAACAGATTTGGTTGAAATGAGGCAAGGAGACCAATTGGGACATTTTTGCAATCGTTCAAGAGAATGGTGATTAAGACCTGAACTAAAATGGAGGTCATATGAGTAGAGAGGAGATTTGATGAAAGAAATGCTAGGAAAATAAAAAAGACTTAACAATTGATCACATATATAGAGGATTAAAGAAAATGAAGAATTTAGAATGACTTTAAGGTTGCAGACCTAAAGAATGGAGGTAGGAGAGCCCTCAAAAAAAAAAGGCAGGAAAGGTGAATTTTGGGGGGAGAGGGGAAATATGAGTTATGTTTAGGATATCCTGATTTTAGGATGCCTATGGAACATCCAAGTAGAGATGTCCAGGAAGCAACTGGTAATACAAGACTAGAATTAGGACAGAATTGAGGACTAGATATGTAAATTTAAATATATAAACATGATATGACCTTTAAAGCCATAGAAGGTGATGACATTGCTGAAAGTTGATGAAATTGCTGGCAAAGAACTGAAAAACAATACAAGAAGTTTCAAGAAGCCTAGTCTTGGGTTCTGCCAATAAAAGAGGGGCAAAATAGATATTATAAAAGAGCTTGAGAATAAGCAGTCAGATAAATAGGAAGAGAACCAGAAGAGAATAGTGTTAGAAAATTGAATGTCAGAGAGATTATCTGGGGAAAGGGTAGATAGCAGTGCCAAATGTGATAGGGATTTCAAGGATATGAACTGAGAAAAGGAAATTGAATTTGGCAATTGAATTAATGAATGAATGACCATAGATAGAGAGGTTTCCATCAAGAATTTGGGACAGAAGACAAGATGCAAAGGGTTAAGACGTGAAGAGCAGATAAAAGTTTCTAGGAATTTAGCAGGAAAATTAAGTACAAGACAGTAGCTTGAGGAGATTTTTTAAAAGACAGAAGCAATCTAGGTTTGTTTGTAGGTAGAAGGGATAGAACCAGAGAATAAAGAGAGATGAACAGCAAAGGAGACAATCAATAAAGAACAGGGTCTAGAGAAAAAGGAAGAGATGGGATCAAGGGTATAAGTAAATTGGGATGGCTTAGCAAAAAAAAAAAAAAAGTACTCTTGGACCATTTTATAAGCCACACAAGAAAACCTGTTATATTGCTCTGGGTTTTGACTTTATTTTGGAAGAATATTAGTTCTCAGTCACCACAACTAACTACCTTATTAATCAGGCTCCAATTAACTTTGTCTGCTTTCAGAAATAAGATCCACTCTTAAAGGTGAATATTTATCATCATATAAGGAGAATATTTTTTTAAAAAAATAAAACTCATCACAATCACTGAAGATAAATCTAAAAGAGGATATTTAGAGTAATGGAAGCATCTTCAGATTGAGGGCATTATCTCCCAACATGATTGTTTTAAAAGTAACAACGCAACTTACATAAAAAGTGCTGGTCTATTTTTTTTAAAAATCACATTAATTTTTAGCACATCTTAGATATAAAACCAAGGGCTTCAGGATTATCCCTTAGTGAAATTGTTTATGAATAACCACTGGCTCATTTCAAATCCTATCCCTGATGCTCACTGCCTAATTTTTTCAGAGCCATATTTCAAGTTTTAAATAGAGTTACTTGACTATTCTTTAAATCAAGATCACTCTGGCTTTCATTGAATGCAATAATAACCCTAATTCAAGCCTCTATGGCTCATTATTTAGGTTTTTATGACTTAAAGTGAGTGAAAATAACAATTGTTTTCTGTTCTGGCCAAAAAACCTAAAGGTCTTCTCCTTCTAGACTAATATCTTTGTGATGATAAATTGGGCCACCTTTTAGCTTAACTTTTACCTAGCTATTAATCATTGGATGGGTATAGCCTAAAATAAAATGAGACCTAGGAAAGATCTTAATTTAGAAAAGTCAAGGTCACCCATGTTACATTTGTCTTGCCAGACTTTTGTCTTCCCAATGGAATTCAATGGCTTTGGAGGAGAAAGTGAGACTGACAACTTTGTGTAGTTCTGTCTCACTAAAATCCAATTCACTCAAAAGTCAAAAACATCAGATGTTTCTCTTCAAGAATGAAGGATGAACAACAACAACAACAACCAGCAATGGAACCACAAGCAAGCCACTTGACCAGTGTCCCAGACAATTTACAAAACCAATAAATTAAAAATTCATTCTGAATTTACTCATAAAGAAAAGCTCCCATACTCATAGTTCTTTCCACTAAGGAGTATTCTGCATCCATCTCATAGAGACATATGAAAAATCATTGGTTAATTTTTAGTGTGAGCATTTATGCCATAGAAAATGGCAAATGCTATAAATCAAGGCTGACTTTATTGTTTTTCTGATAGTCTTGGACGAAGAAAGCAATGAAGAAAAATGTTAATAATGCAAATTAAACTTAAAAGTATGTCAGAGATACAGGTTTTCCCCCACAGAGCCAGTTGTAAATATATACCAGAACATTACTATTCCCATCAATCAGAGATCCAGATTTTTTAATTAACAAATCATTTCATGTAGACAATTACTTAGTCCCCCTATGCATAAGCCTAACTCAAGTCATTTCTGAAACTTTGTTATCTATATTTTCTCATCTGGACTAGCACAAACCACTGACTCAGCAACAAGATAGAAATCAGAAAATCTCACTTTTGGAAACTCAGAGTATATTTACTTCAATTTAAACCTGTATAAGGATATTCCCTATAATATCTCTGACAAGAGGGATACCTCAACTTTATTTGAAGACCTTCAGAGACAAGGAATCCACTATCTCCAGAAGCAACAACTTTTAGACAACTTTTATTTAAGAAAGAGTCATAATGGAATAATGAAGTAATAGATAGAAAGTTGGAGCAGTAAGGTATACCAATGGATACAGCACTAGACCTGGAATCAGGAAGACCTGAGTTCAAATCTGATCTCAGACATTTATGTGCTGTGTGACCCTGGGCAAGTTACTTAACCCTGTTTGCTTCAATGTCCTCATCTGAAAAAAGAGTTGGAAAAGGAAATGGCACCCAGCATCTTTGCCAAGAAAACCTTAATTGGAGTCATGAAGAGTCAGGCACGAGAGAAATGACTGAACAAGATAAAATTTAGTCAGCCTCTGAGTCAGCAAAAGTTGGGTTTCAGTCATGTCTCTGACAAGCAATATTTGTGTGGCTCTAAAAAAGTCACTTAGCCTTTTAGAGCCCCAGACAATTCTCTGAACTTATAAATTACTGACAGGGGCTCATTTGCCCTGGTCAAAGGAGTTTTTTCACAGGACTTAATTCATGAAATCACAAGCCTAACATCAAAACTGTAAGGAAAAATTTCCAATCATTGAGCAGAAATGTACATTTTGGTAACAGGCACCCATTGTCCTATATTCTGCCCTCTGAAGTTAGGGAGAAAAAGTCTAATCCCACTTGACTCTTTTCAAAGTAATTCAAAGCAATTCCAATAGACTTGTGATGGAAAGATTCATCCACATCCATAGAGAGAACTATGGAGACTGAATGTGGATCAAAGCATTGTATTTTCACCTGTTGTTATTATTGCTGTTTGTTTGCTTGGGTTTTTTTTCTTTCTCTTGATTGTTTTCATCTTTTGATCTGATATTTTTGTGGAGCATGACAAATATGGAAATATGTTTTTAAAATTGCACACTTTAAACTATACTGGATTGCTTGCTATCTATGGGAGGGGGTTAGGGTGAAAAGGGAAAAAAATTAGAACACAAGGTTTTGCAGAAATAAATGTTGAAAACTATCTTTGCATGTATTTAGAAAAATAAAAGCAAGAAAGAAAGAAAGAGAGAGGGGGAGAGAGGAAGGAAGGAAGGAAGGAAGGAAGGAAGGAAGGAAGGAAGGAAGGAAGGAAGGAAGGAAGGAAGAATGGAAGAATGGATGAATGGGAGAAAAAGAGAGAGAGAGAAAGAGTTTAATCCCTCTTCTACATCAGAATCCTTAGATTTTTTTTTAATACTATAGTCATTTCTGTAACTCTATTATTTTTCCCAGGATAAATGCCCTCAGTTCCCTTATCCCATCTCATCTGACAACTTTTCATAATCCTGCCTGCTTATCTCTAGGTGAGATCAGTAATTCATGAACATATTTGAGAGTTCTGCAGCTTGGAGATGCCTGATTTTAACTAAAATTAATTGGGTGAAAGTTTGCTGCAGAATAAACCTATAATTAAATAAAATTTTAAACTAATACTGCCAGTCTACTGAGTGAAACCTTAACTATTTCAAGGATATGCATGTCAAATCTGCACAGTTCGTTAAAAACATTACTTAGCTGTTCATCAGAGTGGTTTGTTTTTTTTTTTTTTTTTTTTGAAAGGTAATAAAGATACAACATCAATTGACAAGGATTTTTAGGACATATTCTTACATAAAACTAGCAAACTTTCTTAGAACATTATTAGCTTTATTCCTATAGTACTTAAGTCCTCTTGAGATAGAAACTGAATCCAGTAGGATTAGAAGATTTCTCTCCAAAAATCCATTAACCCAGTATTGGCAGAGATAGAATAAAAATTACAGCCACTGCATTTCCATCAAGTTTAATTAAGTCAATTATGGCTTTTTCAGTTAATTATTAAATGGTTTTTTCAGGTCTCTGGCTCAGTAGTGTGCTGATATCCAGCATGGTAGGAAGTCAATTGATAGTTTTTGCCTTTATTTACATTTGTGCCCTAAGGACCAGAATCATGGCTGTCTTTTTCATTCACTAAATATTAAGTATCTATTTTAGGCCAGGTATCACAGAGGATACAAAAATTTACAAGATACCTTTGCAGCCCTTAAGAAACTTTTGATCTAGAGATAAACTCCCATTCAAGACCATGACACAAGGAAAGTGTCACAGATGATCAAAGGCCAGACACATTAGTTCTAGGGACCACCTAGACTATCAAATAGAGTCTCTCTGCGTGACTAATCTGGTCTCTTCATTTCCACAACAACAGTATAACCTGAGTGGGCATAATTAGTTATCATTTTCCTACTCCACACATGGCTGACCAGCCCAACTAAAAAGAAAAGATGGGGCTACTTCGGCATTTTAATGACAATAGTCCCATCTTCAAGTCAGAGAATGATTCATACTTGGTTTTAAAGTACAAAGCACTTTCAGAAAATGAAAGAATGCAAGAGTATAAAGAGTGTCAGGCAAGATCACAACGAAGACTGATCCAGTCTAGTAATAACTGCAACAGTGTTTGGTAGGAGTACATGGTTATTCTCTTCCTGTTCAGTTTATCTTTGAATCACTATAATACAATGCCTGGGAGATAGTAACGACTTAATAACTATTAGTTAATTTATCAGTGTTGTTTTTCAAAAGTTCAAGATGTTCCTCCAAAATCCCTGCTTTCTCTTAACCCAATATGGAACTATCAGCCATAAATTTATCTAAATGCTTCTTAAATCTATTAATATTTTCAAAAATATTAACATGATATGCATAAAGTAAGAATCAGTCTCATTATAGCATAGTGATTAGTGTACCAGACTTGGAGCCAGGAGGACCTTACTAACATGTGACAAAGGTCCAACCATGACACTTTCTTACTCAATAATTTCCACTGGTGCCCTATCACCTCCAGGAGGAAAAACCAAGTTCTCTGTTTGACATTCATAACCTAGTGTCATCCTAAGTTTCCAGTCTTCTTGCACCTTACATCCCAATACATACTTTTTTGATTCAGTGACACAGTCTCCCAGGACAATCCAGCAATAAGACACTCCATCTTCTTGGCCATAGGCATTTTCTTTGACTCCCTTTCATGACATGCTCTTCTTCCACTCCCACTACTGATCTCTCTGGATTCCTTCAAGCCCCAGCTGAAATCCCAACTTCTACAAGAAGCCTTCCCCAATCCCTTCTAACACCAGTGCTTTCCCTCTTAATTATTTCCTATTTATCCTATAGATATATCCCCTAACAGATTATAAGCTCCTTATGGGCACGAATGGTCTTTTGCCTCTTTTTGTATTCTCAGCACCTATCATGGTACCTGGTATATAGTAGATGCTTAATCAATGTTTACTAACTGATTGATCCTGAAGAAATACAACATCTCTTTGAACCTCAGTTTCCTCATCTGTAAAAGAAAATTATTTCATGAGATGGTCTCTAATGGGACCTCCAGCTCAAAATCTCTGTCCATGAGTTCCCAAGCTGAAGATGGATTTATCAGGATAGCTTACTATCTATTGTGTAAAGCAACACTTCCCTTTTTTTGTCTTTGAAGAATGACAGTGACCTTATTTTCAGTTTTATGAGATATTTTAGGCAGGACAATCTCCATGAACTTCCCTGTTCTCATCTGGAAAATGTGTATGGGAAGAGAAATGAAATAGATGGCTTCTTAGGTCCACTCCAGCTCTATGTCTTTAAGTTTTATGATATGTCTTCCACTCATTCATTCAAGAAAGCAGTAAGCCAGCAAGTTCACAAATATTTATTGAGTACTGGGTTTTGTGTGTGTGTGTGTGTGTGTGTGTGTGTGTGTGTGTGTGTGTGTGTGTGTGAAAGAGAGAAAGGTATTTTGCTAGGCTCCTTTCTATACCCTTCGTGATTTTATAAACAGGTATGATTTTATTCCATCAGGCTTCCTCTTTCTACTCTGAAGAATCCTAATTTATTTAGCCTGCATTCAAGTGGAAATGCATTTCCACAATGGACAAAGGTGATGATAAATGAAACCAATCAGAATATGGCATCCATTAGATGAGTAGCACCCTCTAAGGACCCTCTTCTATAAGGAGTTGAGGGGGGAGTGGCAGTCAGACATGGAAATATAACTTCCCTAACCATGACATAATGTAGGGCACCTTTGATAGAGCCAGAAACTTTTATCTGAAGTAAATAGTTGATGCAAAAGAGCTCCCTGTGCTTTAGACATCAATCTCAGCTTAGGTCATCGTTAGGAAAAGTACAGAGGCCTTTTACTTTCAGCATACTGTGCTGCTTGCTAAGCCATGCACAAGATTTGATGCTGAATAATACTTTGTATGAATATAGCTCTCTTCTGAGATCAAAGCATTCTGCAGACAACATTATCTCCTTAATTCGCATAATTCCCCTGTGCAAGATTTAGATAGGTGATGGGGTTTTATTCTGGAAGTACTCTCTATGATACTATGCCATGATTTACATATATATAGGACAAGAAGGCCCCCAGAAATGGAAGTAGTGAGAGGAATCAAAAATCAGAATCCAAATTGCTGGCCATTAACCAGAAGTTCTGTCAACTGAATGACATTGCTAGTCAGGTCACTTGAGCAATACTCACTAGTATTTAATGGATTTGATATCTTGCATTAAGCACAATTCTGCGAATAAATTTTAAAAGAAAATAATAATAATAATAACTAGCATCTTTCTAGATATTTAATGTTGGACAATGCTTTGTATACATTATCTCATTTGTTCTTCATATCACCTGTGATATAAATATAATTTTTATAGATAAGGAAATTGAATGTTGGAGAGGGTGACTTGCTTAAATACATACCTCCTGAGTACCAGATTCAAATATATCTTCCTGATTTTCAGTACTACCTATTACAAGTACCAACTTCCCTCCCTCAAGAAAGTGAAATGAATGTAATCAACATTCTTTGCTATTCTTTCATCATGGGAATTTGTTTATCCATGTGAATTGGATACTGGATCTAGAATCAGGGGATTTGCATTTAAATAATATCTCTGCCACTTATTACTTACATGGAAAACAGGGGTGACAGAGAAAATCTCTCAATTTGTCATTTTCTAAAATGAGGAAGTATACTAAACACCTTTAAGTTTCCCTTGCAGCTGTATATCTATGATCCTGTGTCCCTACCTATGTGGTCCCAGGGCAACTAGGTGGCACAGTGTATAGAACACTGAGTCTGGAGGCAGAAAACACTCATCTTCATGAGTTCATATCTGGCTTCAGACACTTAGTAGCTGTATGACTCTAAGTAAATTATTTCATTTTGTTCTCTTCAGTTTCCTCATTTGTAAAATGAACTGAAAAAGGCAATGGTAAACCCCTCCAGTGTCAAGAAAATCCCAAATGGCTTCACAAAAAGTTGAACCCTATTAGAACAATTAAGGAGGGGGGTTCCAGGATCAAAGAGGATACCTAAGAAAAGCAGCAGATCAAGACACCAAGTTGACACCAGATGGGGAATCAAAAGACTCATTTTTAACCTGAAGATAATTTTATTTTCTAACTTTAATGACTCTGGTCCTGAATCAACATGATAAACTGTCTCAACTTGTCTTTCCTTCTAACCCTGCCCCAACCCCATCATAATGTTTACCAATAAAGAAGAGCTAGCCCTTGAGATCCTGGAGGTGCCAATAAAAAGAAGAGACAAGACTTTGCTCAAGGTTGACTATGAGGACCTTTATTTAGATTTGAGTCATTGCTAAAGAAATAACTTACTAACTAGACTATAAATAATTTCACATGAAATTCTCTGAACTTCTGATCTTACCTTCTGGTGTAGCAATCCTTGATGTCATTTCCCTGGATATTTAGTTTTCTTTTGGACCTCATTTACTTCTTAGTTTTGACTACCCCTAATCTGGCTAGTTTCTTGACCAATATTCTTTACTCCTATTTTCCCTTTGTATTTACCGACCAATTAGATTATCTTCTCAATTACTGAGAACATGATTCCAAGATCCTGTGTCCTAATTCAGAGTAAAACCCTGACCAGTTAGATGGCTGACAGTATCCTTTCTGACTAAATGGCTGCTAAATGGCAAAATAGGCAGTAGGTAGTACCTAGACTCTTTTTTATTTTTCTTTTGGGTATATGTTCTTCAAAAAAAAAAAAATTCAATGTACTCGCTAAAGGCAGCTACTTGTGTTCTATCCATCTCTATCCAAAATCGAATGATGTCTATATATATACACAGTTCTAGCTATCAAGGAGAGTAGCATTCTTTACAGCAACCTAAAATGATAAAGAGAAAAAAAGGGGGACAAAACTAAACCATTCAAACCTTTTGAACAAGTAATTCCACTCCTGGGCATTGGGCATTAATAACAAGTTCGTGCAAGAATGTTAAAACTAGTGTAACCCTAATCCCAAATCCCTTGTTGGGGACCCTGTTCATTGGTTGAAAGTAATCTTTGGAACTGGGGTTACAGCATAAAGAAAGCTTTAATATCTATTTAGATATTCATAATAACACTTTTATGAAATAGCAAAGAACTAAAAACAAGGTGCCTTGCAATTGGGCAACAAAGTTTGATATATGAATGTAATGGAATACTACTGTGCAATATGGCTGTTGGTAGTGTTCAGTTGCTTAAATTATGTCCAATTGTTCATAACCCATTTGGGGTTTTCTTGGCAGAGATACTGGAGAAGTATAGGAAATGAAGTCATCACCAGACTGGAGGCGAATGACAAGGACAACAATAATAACCACACTAATAATAACCGGCATGTATAAAGGGATTTAAGATTTGCAAAGTGTTTTATATCCATTATATCCATTATCTCAACTAAACCTCATAATACCCTAATACTCTCTCCTCTTTGTGCCTTTATATTGACTATTCTTCCATGTCTAGGTGCTCTCACTCTTCACAAGTGCATTTAAGAACCCTTGGCTTCCAACAAAACCCATATCAGCTTCTGCAAGAGGCTTCTCCTTTACCCCACCTTTACCTTGGGGTTACACCAACTTTCAATGACTTCTCCTATTCCATTCTCTTCAATTTTGGAACTTACTACTCCTTGTTGTTTGTTCTTTGTTCTTGAAGAGAGCCATGATGCCATAACGTGCAAAGTGAATTGGATTTAAGTGAAGATGAATTGTGCAAAGTCACCAACTTCACTTTTTTTTCCCCAGAGTCATTGAGATCCAGTGGCCAGATGTAAATTAGGATGACTGGAGATTAAACATTGAATACATTATTGTGTTTTATTGTTTTTCTTTGTGAAAAGGGAAGGTTCAGCTCTTGAAGCAGGTTTATCTAGGAATGGCTGTGATATAAATGACAAGTACCATTAATAGATTTTTCCTTTCTATTTTTTAAAGGTTGGGCCAAACAGCAAGTACATGTAAATCTTACAAGTTAGATGAATGTTTTTGTGTGTGAACCTGATGATATTAAAAAACAAATATTGGTAAAATTGTTGATTCTGATGGGTCCAGAATTTGTGAGAAAGACTATACACAAGCAAAAGGATTTCTTGATTGATAATTAGAAATTTTCCTTTGTTTTGGTCTGTTTCCTGCATATTGGTGTGTTAATTTCAGCATATCACTGTGTATTTGCAAAGCAGTATGCTACATTATCTTCTACTTTCTTTTAAAAAGAAATGGCATAGAAAAAGGAAGACAGTGACAGGATCAAGATAGGAGGGGAATGACTATAAAACTGCCCATCCTCTGAAACAGTAGAGGATGACTATAAAAATAAAAAATAAAAATAAAAAATACTTCCTCCCCTCAAATCCCATTTCCAAACCATTAGAAAGACATTATCATTATTATTATGATTATCATTATTATTCAATATCAGAAAGTCTAACAATATCCTCATATATTGAATTTCCCAGTTCCATTAAGTACCATCTTACATTAGTGAAAGACAAGTATAAAGACTACTGATTCTAGAATTTAAAATTAAAAAAAAAAAAAGATTTCTGGAAGATAAATGAATTTTTAAAGGTCAGTTTTCTCAAGAAACAGCTGAAAAATAATTTCTGTAGAAAAGCTTGTTGGGCTTTGTTTCAAGCCCTCTCCTTCTCAGTCAGTGCTGATTGCAGGCCTGCAGAGTGAGAAGGGTCAACCCACATTGTTTAACCGGTATGATTTAAGGGGCTCTGTTTACAAAACCATCAGTATCCTTTCAGACACAGGTTGGAATTTTATGGCCTTATTACAGCTTTGCAAATAGCCTTTGTACAGTGGACTCTAAAGGAATAGAAGGGCCAGAAATTACTTACTATATTTATTATTTGGTCTAATCTTGATTCTACCTTATTATTGTACCTTGTGTCACCCGGATAAATCTTCTTCTCTCCAGAGGATAATCTCAGAAGCTGATAAGCATCTTGATAGGAAGGAGCAATTAAAAGAGGGCTAAATTTGTTTTGCATAGTTATTGTTGTTCAAATGAAGGAGAGGGGGTGAAATTGGATGGAGAGATAATAAATGCTGGTAAAAGTTGATTTTTAAAACTGAAAGAAAAAAAGAAAGTGATTAATCTATTGACAAAGGAGTGGTTTTCAAATTCCAGCTTTCCTATTTATTATATATGTGACCTATGTCCTATCATTTTTCTGAATCTCATTTTTCTCAAATGGAAAATGAGAAGCTTGCACCAGATGTCTTAAAAGATCCAGTCATAATTTTGGGCTCTAAATCTACAAACTTGTGATCCATGGATCCCAAGACATCACCCTCATGCCCTTTAATTAATGGGCCATTCAATTAGCTTGTTATCTTGTATTTCTGCTCACTATTTATTAATCCCAGGTGGAAGTTCAGGCTCACTCTATGGAAGGCAGCAGCTCACATAAGGAGGGGTTAAAGCCTTGTGTTCATGCTGTCTGGGCAGCAGGCCAATCAAACTTCACGATTTTGCATGGTATTTTCATTTCCTGCCTTTGCCAGGCATCGGGGAGTTGAAAAACAAGCCCCAGAGGAATGTGCTCCAATGTATCTCATCGTGTCTGAGGAGTCGAAGTGAGCGAGATGATGTAATATTGATTGCCTGTTAGTAAAGAGAATCAGAATGCTGGCCAAAGAAATTAAGCTCATGAACAGGAGATGAAGAGGAAATGATGAGAGGACTGCTTGGTAAAATGAAGGCATCAAATCATATTATTCATTGCCCCAGAGGCATTTCCTGGGACCTGTTGTAGCATCTGGGATGGCCAAGCCATCACTAAGGTTAAGATTCTAGTTTATTTTTTTTTTAACAGCCACACAAATCTCCCTAACAAAATTTGAGTCCATGCATCTTTCCTTGGCTATCTCATCTTTATTATTTTTCATCTACTTAACGCTTCCAAATAATACAGCCACATTTCAAGCAAAGCAGCAGCCCAGGCGTGCTCAAAGAACAGAGTGGGTTTGTTTTTCCTCTATCATTTCTCCAGAATTCCTTTTAGACCAGGGAAGTGCTGTCATCATCGACCATTTATGTTGATAAGGGAAGAGGTCCAAATCTTCTGAACAGATTCTCTGCTATATTTTTTCTCACTCTGATTTTTAAAAATTTGGTTTTTTTTTACTACTTCATCTCCAAGAAGTGGTATTTAGAAGCAATTTGCAAGTATGCATGAAGCCTCCTTCCTCTCCAGTAAATATCCAAAGCACAGTTTGTTTCTCTCCATTGAATTACCCTGTTTATATTTTCTAGGAGGGGAGGGCCAGCTTGAAGCCTGTAAGGGTTTTTCTATTTTATTCTTGTTGAATCTAGGTAGCTCATCTTCATGAGGAGGAAGCCACACGGAGTTCCTAGAGCACTCAGGGAAAAATTCATTTGCTTTCAATTTTTGCCTGGCTTGACATACTCTGCCATACGCCAAATCCAATCAGAAGCTGTCAGATTTTTAACATGCTTCAAATGCTTCTGAACTTCATAGTATTATAGATTTTAAAGTAAAGGAGAACTTGGAGATTTTGAAGTCTAATTTCGTTCTTTTGCAATGAGTTCCACTATACCAGACTTGAGAACCATGAAGACATCCTGTCCTTTCCTATCTCTTTCTACCTGGATGACCTTCCTTAGTCAAATTGCTCAAAGCTTTTAGATTTTGTATCCACTTTGTGTCTTCCCAATATGTGCATCCTGTCTCTACCATTAGAATGTAAACTCCTTGAGGGCACGTGCTATTTCTCTTTCATGTGTGTAACCTCAGCACTAGGAACAGTGCCCTAGCATTATTAAATACTAGTTAAACGATTATCATTAGTCACCTCAGGTTGGAATAAACTGTAAGGTCTAATCCTGTAACCTCTGATTTGTGCTCATACTTTTTCCTATGTTTAGAATGTTTTCCCTTTTCCTTCCCCTTCTGCTTTATCTGTTGAATTTCTAGATAATGTTTAAAATCCAATTCAAATACCAATTTCTCCAGAAAGTCTTCACTGAATCCTTTTATCAGTCATGGTCTTCCACACTTTCAGTCTCTCACAGAATCTTGTTTTGAAATTCTCTCTAAAGCATTTATTTAGGAATGGGTATAACCATCATCTAGAGACATCTAGGTGGTACAGTGGTTAGAGTATCTGGCCCTGGAATGAGGTAGACTCATCTTTCTGAGTTCAAATCTGGCCTTGGACACTTACTATTTATGTGATCCTGGGCAAGTCACTTAATCCTGTTTACCTTCATCTGTAAAATGAACTAGAGAAGAAAATGGCAAACTACTTTTAGTGGAGTCACAAAGAGTTGAACATAACTAAAATTACTGAACTGCAACAAAAAATACCAAGCACTTTGCTAAGTATTGAGTATCTAGAGACAAAAAGATAGCCCCTGCCCTCAAGAAGTTTATATTTTAATGGGAGACACCAGTTAACAATGAGGTAAATTCATATAGAATAGAAGAGAAGTACTTTGACAAGGAATACATTAGCAGTTGGGAATATTGGGAAAGGATTTCTAGAGTATATAGGATTTGAGCTGAATTATGAGGAAAGTCAGAAAGTGAAGGTAAGAGGGGCAAAGACAATACAAATATAAAACAAAAGAAGGAATGTCATGTTCAGAATTTGAAGTGAGGTCTTCTGTTACTATTTGGCTTTGTCTTCTTATATCATCTATTCATTTTCAAAACACTAGGCCTAATGAGCACTTCTCATTCCTGGTACAGAAACCACAGCAATTACTGGTAGCTAATTCTATTCAGATCTTTCTTGTCCATCTGTCACCTTTTCTCCAATGTTAAAATCTTACTCTGGAATGTCTCATCACCCATTCAAATTTATTGTGACTCATCTATAACATCAATCTCTAAATTCTTCCTTCAACTCTTGCCTTCTTGCCCTTTCTCACCATCATTGTTTTGTCAACTGCCAAGAATTGATCTACTGCCAAGTTTTACCAAGGAAACGTGTTTTAAGCAAAACATTATTCCATGCCTTTATGGTACTTAAAAGGGCAGATTTAGAGTCTGTCTTCAAATACGTACAAATCTAACAGGCAAAGCAAGACATGTCAGCATTAATCTTTAAACATGGTACAGCTCAAGATGAAGTCATCTCAAGGTCATGTGTATTGAATATTCCATTTTCCAGCAGAAATTTCAGGTACCCCTACCTTTACCTATCTTTAAAGACAAAGTAATCTCTATATCTCTAATAATTCCAAGAGATGATGTGATCCCATGGTCCACTGACTTATCTAGTGGAAAGAACATCAGCCTACAAAGGCTGAAAGAATTAGTCTTTAGTTCTGGCTCTGCAATTACCTTTGATGGAGACTTAAAGCAATTCACTAAACACATAACTCATTTTTCCCACTTATTTATTAAATAATGAGCAGAATATCTTATTTATCTCAAAGTAACTATATATTAAATGAAATAATAATATAGACATAAAAATGATTTCAAAACTTGAAAACAATATACAAATTAAGGATTAACAGTGAACATTTTTAATTGGGGGGGGGAGGCATTGAACAGTTAAGTGACCTACCCCAATTGCACAGTCATTATATATCAGAGGCACATTATAAATCCCAATCTTTCAGATTCCTAGACCACCTCTCTACCTATGATACAATACTTCCTTTTAAACATTAGCTGCCTTAGTTGGTTGAACTCAATTTAATAAATCTTGCATTTAAATAATACTTTCTAGTTACAAAGTAATATCCATTTTTTAAATTATAAACATGATCTCCTTAAGTGCTCACAACTTTTTTGTGAGATGACTAATGAAGGAATTAGTCTTCCCATTATACAGATTAGGAATATGAGGATCAGGTTAAATGAACTGTCCAAGGTTATAGTGTTACTAAAGAGTAGCATAAGAATTTTTATTCAGTTCTTTTGACTTTATTTTTTTTCTATTACCTCTATCTATGCCGTGGTCACATTGTAACCTAGTAGGCAAGAAATATGCTTACTCATAACAAAATCACCCAGAGCCCCTGATTAGGATGTTCACTCTGTCCCTGAAGTAAAGAGACCTGATCCTTTGGTTTGCCTTATGGTCCCTGAACTACAGCAGGCAGAATTAAGCCAGTAGAGGAACTGCTATTGGCCACCACCATATTGGAAACAAGTCCTAATGGCAGAACAAGACTTTTTTGAATCTTGATTTATTTTTCATGGAACAAAGTATTTGTGGTGACTTTGTTTTGCTTTCTTTATACTTGTGACCTTTTTTTGGAATAGATTTATTGTTGAGTAGGAAAATGGTCACTACCTTTTTTTCTCTCCAAGAGGCAAACAGATTCCATGTACAGACTTGAGAAGCAGGCACATTGTCCTCTGCACCCATGAAGGAGTGCCAGACAGAGCCCCAGCAGCATGGGAATGCCAGTAGAACACTGGGAACTCAACAGTTATTAATAATTCAAACAAATACAATTGTATATGCTTGCTTGTCTTTGAGGGCATTTTTCTGTGAACCTCTCATATATTGGAAACTGGCACCACCAATGCCATAATTATTTTTAAGAAATGAAATTATTTAAACAGGCTAATGAATGCAGACCCTGCCACTGTTCTGCATAAATCTAGATGCATTAGCAGCTTCTGTAGATGAGTCTGCAAGCAGCTTTTCTCATTAGCAGCATTAGCTGCATTTTCCCACTTTCTCTTTCTTTTTGAAGACAGAATGTCCTGAGCAGCAATGATTAGTTAGATAGGATCAGGCAAAGTATGAGTTTATTCCCAGAAACAGGAAAAGAAAGAAGTCTTCAAAGATTTCTCTCCAGTGATAAGGTACTGAGATTCCCTTTTCACATCCCAAGTCTACCTCTTCTAGCACCTCAAAAAGAAAATTATAAAATCACACGCATCAGGTTGGACATTATTTCAGACCACATGGTTGATGTGCTGACAGACATCTGTTTACTAACTACATGGAAGGCAGGATTCAGGGAGAGAGTAGGTTTGGAAAACTTGAGTTCACACCACACTTCCCCTTTTCCATCTACTTACTATATGAGCAATTCATTTAAACCTCTGGGTGGCCCAGTTAACTCTCTAAGACTATAAATTTTAGAAAAGGCATTATTTTACATTGGTAAAAGGAGTTTCCTCCCTGCACCAATGAAATAACAGTCTAAAAAAAAAAAAAAAAAACAAAATTATTAGTATTACTACTATGGGATTCTCAGGAGGAATGATGCTTTCTCCCAACCCCTACAGATTAAATAATTACAAGCAAAACAAACAAAACTATACTGGAGCTTCTTATTCATCAGTTGATATTTCCTTAGTTACCTATTATTTATCAATTTATTTATTTCCATTGAGATGTTTGTGTTCTTTATGTATATAATTATATATTTTATTTTTTCCCAATTGCATATGAAAACAATTTTAACAGTACTTTTTTTTAAACTTTGAGTTTCAAATTCTTTCTCTCCTTCCCCTCCCTCTCATTGAGAAAGGAAGCAATTTGATATAGATTATAAATGTTTAGTGGTAGTACTCTCTCTCATTATAGGACTATGACCCAGACCTGTGACTCAAGCCTATGATTCGGATCTGCATATAGGCAATGCAACGGAGTCCTGTATCCATATCAGCAAAATGACTCCTGTAATCTTCTGGAGGGTTGTTTGACCCTCTCACTGTCTCTCTGGATTGAGAGTTCTAGAAGCCACTGGTGCTGATCCAGTTGTCTTCAGTGTCTGCTTCTGTCTTGCCAGGACATTGTCTGTTCTGGACTGTGTTCTATTTGACCCAATGTAACATATCTTTCCTGGAGATCTTCTAACTTGTCTTGGATTGGAAAATTGTTGTGTTTTACCCCATTCTTTTGTGGATTCTGCCACTCCAGAATTCCTTTTCAAATGTTATTTAAAGTCATTAGGAGAAAATTTGGGAGAATACAGGCAAGTCTCTATCTTTTCTTTATCATCTTGGCTCTGTACCACTCTGTAGTTTCTTTTCTAGTTTGAATTTAACAGTAAATATAGGTAAACTACTATAGGTGAAGTGAAAAGAGAGCTGTGTTTGAATCACAATTTTATTTCTTATGATGTACATATACTGGTAAATAGCAGTTCTCTCTGAGTCTCAGTTTTCTCTCCTTTTCAATTAATAATTTGGATGAAGTGATCTCTCAAGTCTCTCCTAGTCTTAAATCTATGGCCATTTGGTCATCTGAATATCTATACTCATGGGAGCATTAGAGCATTAGACATTAGAGACACACCTAATGGTTCATGATCAAGTAGTCAATCAAGGAGAGAACACATATCACTCCTTTAAGAGTATAGGAATTTTCAGTTCCAATTGATCAATGCTTGACAGAATCAGCTACACCCAGAGAAGGAACACTGGGTTTACTGAGTGTAAACTGTTTGCATTTTTGTTTTTCTTCCCAAGTTATTTTTACCTTCTGAATCCAATTCTTCCTGTGCAACAAGAAATTCGGTTCTGCACACAGGATATACTATAACATATTTAACATGTATAAGACTGCCTGCCATCTAAGGGAAGGGGTGGAGGAAAGGAAAGGAAAAATCAGAACAGAAGTGAGTGCAAGGGATAATGTTGTAAAAAACTACCCATGCAAATGTACTGTCAAAAAAAGTTATAATTATAAAATAAAAAAAGAAACCAAATAGACATTACGCAAAAAAAAAAAAAAGAGTATAGGAATTTTTAATTGAGGTAGTAGATGGAAACTACTGCTATAGTCCTGAAGCTCACATAGTTTGACCCTTTTATGTCACTTATAAACTTCATGGTCAATATTTCTTTCCCCTAGCCCTCTATTGCCTCTTTTCCCACTCATCTGTAATCTATAAAACTCCTTGTCATGAAACAAAATTAGAATTCTTCCCCTGAGATAGGGATTCTTAACATTTTTGTGTCTTGGAGCAAGTCAAAATATCACTTTCATGATGTCATTGCTCTTTTTCAAGAATGAAGGATGAACAACAACAAAATAAGATACATAAGATGACAAAGGAAATAAAAGGTTGGAAAAAACAAAGTACAATTTTTCCCCATCCAAGGTCAGAAGTCATCTGAAATATACCTCCCCCAATAAAAAAAAACCCTGATTCAGATAAATTTTAGCCTGAAATAAAGACTCAGAATGCATATTTGTGTATTCCTTTTCAAGAAAACAAGTAATATTTCTAAGCTCTTTCTCCCAGTCCTGAAAGAGAAGGACTCTTGGTCATGACTTGTGAAAATGGAAACTAGGGAGAGAATTGATTGGTAATAAAGTGGAAGGCAATGTTCAAGGAGATTACTCCCAGTTTGAAATCAGGCAGTTGCTAGGAATAAAAAAAAAGGAATCAGTGTTGTACTCAATAGCTCTGTTCACTCAAGCTATTTCTCATTAATCAATCCATGTCAAATAAAGTTTTTGCCAAGGTTATACTTCCTCCTTCCCCAACCAATTTCAAGCTCCTCACTGTTATTGCCCTGCACATACCTGCCATCAGAGTGGATACTCATCACTACAGGGCTAAGGACACAATGTCCTGCTATAAGAATGGAATTGTGTAGCAGGTGCCCCATCTTTATCCCTCTAAGAATTGGCAGCACTTGTTGTTGTTTTCTAAGTAGGAGGCTATCCCTGCTGCCTCTTTCTTTTCTTTCCAAGTTATGAGAGTCTCTTGTTTGTTATTATTATTACTGAATTTTAGCAGAGCCTGATCTTTTTTGGGGGAGGAGCTGGAGATGATGGAAAAGAGACTGTGGATATTAGCAGAATATAGAATATACATAAGAATATATTTTCATCATCATTGACATATATTTGTTAAGGCCCTTCTGATGCTGTAGTAAGTGTTAGTTTCCACTCAAAAACTATGACTCTAAAATTGGCCTTTGTCTCATGAAATCATAGACTGTTTGACATGGGAAAGTACTTTAATGAGCACTGGACTTAGAAGAAGGAAATGGTTCACATCTTGCCTCTAATGCAATTGACTGATATTTCTGTGAGCTTCTAAGCAAGTAATTTCTCAACTCTTATTTCCTTATCTTATAAGGGCAGAATAATAGCACCCTTTCCCCAGGATTGTTATAAAGATCAAATGAAAAATATCTGCAAAGCTCTTTGCAAACTTCAAAGATCTAAGTAAATATTAATTATTATTATCCAAATCCCTCATTTGATAGCTAAGATGGCCAGACAAGTGAAGAGACATGCATAAAGCCATTCAGCTCTGTTTTGTCTCTGAGTGTGAAGGATGAGTAAAACTACCTGGTGTTCATTTGAAATGGCTAAGTCTAATCATTCTAGACCTATTCAGAGAGTACAAGAGAAGAGCACAGTCAACTTTTGGGGCTGCCAGAGTTTCTCAAACCAATCCCTTGCTAGTTGGGAGTGGCAATGGAAAAGCTGAATTACTCTATTTTGTGTTCAGGAAGAATCAAATGTATTTTTTATTACTATAGGGAACAGAAGGAACTGAAAGATGTAGTAATGCCAGATTGCAAATGGTTTCATTGAGGAAGATGTGATATAAAAAATAGTGTCAGGTGCAAGTAATTTCTTCAGAAGGGAGTCAGGGACTGGTAACAATCTGAAGAAACATCTTCCTTTCTTCTTGAGGAAGGGGAAAGGGAGCCTAGTGTACTGCTCTATATTTCACTGGCATTTTTTTTCAGTACAAAACTCTTTAGAGGCTTAAATATGGTAGAAGTGTGGAAGAAAGAATGGAAGGAAGGAAGGAAGGAAGGAAGGAAGGAAGGAAGGAAGGAAGGAAGGAAGGAAGGAAGGAAGGAAGGAAGGAAGGAAGGAAGGAAGGAAGGAAGGAAGGAAGGAAGGAAGGAAGGAAGGAAGGAAGGAAGGGAGGGAGGGAGGGAGGGAGGGAGGGAGGGAGGAAGGAAGGAAGGAAGGAAGGAAGGGAGGGAGGGAGGGAGGGAGGGAGGGAGGGAGGGAGGGAGGGAGGGAGGGAGGAAGGAAGGAAAGAAGTTGTTGGTTAGCTTTATCGTGTGTCTAACAATAAGAAAAAACTTTTTTTCATGAAGTTTTAGTTATTTTTTATTGCATTGCTTATGATAAAACAAGAACTCTTCAGGATTTACCAGCAGAACATTTCATCTTGTCTCTAAGAAGACATCATTTAACTCCACCAAAAATAAAATACAAGCAAAGCTTTAAGAGATACACAATTCTTGGCTAAGTAAGAAGATAGATAAAATTCAGTTTTATGCTAATAGTAACAATCCAAAGTATTTTTATGATGCCCTGAAAGCTATTCAAGGGCCAAAAACCTTTAGTCCCTCTCAGCTACTCAGTGTTAATGGATGCCACATTGTTTGGTAATAAAGACATGATCCTAGAGAGAATGGGCTGGGCACTTCCATAGAATTATCAACAAACAGATCAACCACTGCTGGGCCAATGACCATATACTTCAAGTCAAAGGCTATTGCTCTCTAGCCAAAAGTCCAACTGAAGAAGGAGGGTTTTGAATTTCATCAAGTTTCTACCATGTGACAAAGTATCTGGTGCTGATTCTGTTCCAGCTAAGGTTTACAAGCCAAGGGGTCTTCTGCTCATGCAAAATCTGACTTAAATTTTTTTGGTTCTATGGTAAGAGGAGAATATCCCCTCAGGAGTTCAAGGACACCTCCAGTGTCCATCACAGGACATTTACAAGAACAGAACAGAAGTTTTGTACATATTTTCATCATGAGGGCATAATGGCAAAATTTGGTTGCTTGGTTTGGTAGAGTACTGAATAAATATATTAATATAAACAGAATTGCCATTTTATTATATTGGCTTAGCCAAGCCTTGAGTAATTAATATTTTTTTCATTTCTAAGCTTGTATTGTTTAAGTATTTCATTTCTTCTGCTAATCTGGATAATTATATTTTTGTAGATATTCATTCCATTTAGATTATCAAATTTATTGGCATATAATTGAAAAAAATAACTCCTAACAATTGTCTTAATTTTCTCTTCATTAGTGATGAATTCATCTCTTTCCTTTTTTATACTAACAATTTGATTGTCTTTTTTCCTTTTTAAAATTGAATTAATCAATAGTTTATCTATTTAATTATTTTTTTCTTAAACTAATACTAGCTTCTAGTCTTATTTATTAGTTCAATGGTTTCCTTACTTTCAATTTTATTAATCTCTCCTTTGGTTTTCAAGATTATCAATTTGGTGTTATTTAGGGGTTTTAATTTGTTCTTTTTCTAGTTGTTTTAGTTGTCTTCCCAATTCATTGATCTATATTTTCTCTATTTTATTAATACAAGAAATTAGTAATATAGATTTCCCCCCAATTACTACTTTGGCTGTATCATATAAATAAATAAATCTTATCTCATTTATATCATTTTCTAAAAGAATTTGTTTCTATGATTTGTTATTTTGCATACTTATTTTTTAAGATTAGATTCATATAATTTCCAATTAATTTTTAATCTTTCTTTCCATTGTCTATTATTCAAAGTAATTTTATTGTGCTATGATCTGAAAATGATGCATTTACTATTTCTGTTTTTCTGTACTTAATGTAAGGATTTTATAGTCAATTTTGTGCCATGTAGTGCTGAAAAAAGGTCTCTATTTTTCTATTTCCATTCAGTTTTTTCCAGAGGGCTACCATTTTAACTTTTTAAAAATTTGATTCACTTCTTTAACTTCTTTCTTGCTTAGTTTTTGGTTAGATTTATCTAGTTCTGAGAGGGAGAAGCTGAGGTCTCTTACTAGTATAGTTTTATTATCTACTTCTTCCTTAACTTATTCAACTTCTTCAAAAATGTAGATGCCATACCATTTGGTGTATATATGTTTACTATCCACATGGTTTCACTGTACTAATATGGTATATAATATGATTCTAATAAGGTAGAATTCAATCAGATATGCTTTCCTTACTTATCTTTTAATTATATATGTTTTTTCTTTTTCTTTTTCTGAGATCATGATTGCTACCCTGCTTTATTTGCTTCAGCTGCAGCATAATAAATCTACTCTACCCCTTACCCTTTATCCTGTGTGTAGATCTGCATTTCTTGTAAATAGTGCATTTTAGAATTCTTGTTTTTAATCCATTCTTCTGTCTGCTTCCATTTTTTGGGTGAATGCATCCCATTCACATTTATAGTTATGATAACTAATTGTATTTCCCATTCTATCCTTGCCTTGTTCATGTCTGTCTGTCTGTCTGTCTGTCTGTCTGTCTGTCTCTCTCTCTCTCTCTCTCTCTCTCTCTCTCTCTCTCTCCCTCCAACTCTGTGCCTCTTCATAAGTGTTTTACTTCTGATCACAGCCTTCTCCAATCTACCCTCCCTTTTACCATTCCCTCTTCCAATCTATTATCTTCTTCTCGTTTAACTTCTTTATAGGGTAAGAAAGATTTCTGTATCCAACTGAATATGTATGTTATTTCCTCTTTGTGACAATTTTGATGAGAGAAAGATTTAAGTTTTCCCACCATCTACACTTCCATCTCCCTCTCCATTTCAATAACTTTCATTTTTTATGTTAAATAATTTATTCCATTCAATTTCTCCCCTCCCCTTTCTTTTTGTCAGTGTACGCCTTTATTTTGTTTTATGGGGGTACCATCCCATAAAAGTTACCTTATATCTATATCCTCTATGTATATTCTTTCTAATTGCTCTTATAATAATAAAATTCTTTAAAATTACAAATGTTATCTTGCTATATAAAAATATAAATGATTTAACCTTATTAAATGTCTTATGTTTTCTGTTTCTTTTTTTTTCCCTTTTTATAATTACCTTGAGTCTTGTATTTGGTAGATAATTTTTTTTATTTGTCTCTGGTCTTTACTTAGGAAAGCTTGAAAGTCCTATATTTTATTAAATGATCTTCTTTTTCTCTAGAAACCTTTTATTTAATTTTTCTGGATAAGTGACTCTTGGTTGTTTTCCTAACTCCTTTGTCTTCTGGTATGTCATATTCCAAGTCCTCTAGTTCTTTAATGTGGGAGCTACCAAATCTTCTCTATAGCTCCATGATATTTGAATCATTTCTTTTTTAGCTATTTCCAGTACTTTCTTCTTGATCTATGAGCTCTGAAATATGGCTATGATGTTGTTGGGAGTTTTCATTTTGAGATCTCTTTCAAGTGGTGATCAATGGATTCTTTCAATTTATATTTTGCCCTATAGTTCTAAAATATCTGGGCAAGTTTCCTTTGATAATTTCTTAAAATATTTTGTCCACTTTTTTGGGGGGAAGAGGGGAGAAAAGGCTTTCAGGTAAGCCAATAATTCTTATGTCTTCTAGACCTATTTTCTAAGTCAATTGTTTTTTTCAATGAGAAATTTCACATTTTCTTTAATTTTTTTTTGCTTTACAGTATCTTAAAATGTCTCACTCATTAATTTTAACTTGCTCAGTTTTAATTTTTGAGGAATTATTTTCTTCAATGAACTTTTATATTTCATTTTTCATTTAAGCAATTCTATTTTTAGAGTTATTTTTCTCAGTAAATTTTTGTATATCTTTTCTGATACTATTATCTCTATTTAAAAAGGGTTTCTTGTATTACTCTGATTTCTTTTTTTTTTCCTCAGGGGGAGAGGAAGAGGAAACTCTAATCAATTTCTATTTGTTTATGATTACTACTTCTGACTTTTTTACATAATAAATTCTACTCCTAATATTTATGTTATGCTTGTATGTCTCTTATTTCCTATCCCTCTTCACTTCTCTGCTTTACTTCTGTTATCTTGCCCTCATATTACTTAAGCTACCTTTTCTCCAAGGATTCCATTCTTATCCTCTTCCCTAACCATTTCCCCTTGCCTTTTTGCTTCTATCTGAATTTTAAAAGATTTTTATAGCCTTCCAAATATATATGTTTGTAGAGGGCCACAGACAGTGGGGGAACTCTGGGTGAGGTATAAGACCCTTCAGCCCAGAGGGAGACTGCTAACAACATCTGGTTCAGCTCCCATCTCTCCTAAAGGCTCTTGACCTTCCTGAGAAGTCAGGAGACAGTGACAACTTGTGTTGTAATTGAAGCAGAGTGATATCAGGTGGCAAAGAGTGATAGCAGGTGGCAAACTATATACAATAGCAAATTGTTCATGTAGTCCCATATGTGCAGTATATACTTAAGACATGTCCAGTGTTGTTTGGGTTACATAAGGGTATTATGATATATAAAGGGGGAAGACCTTGGAATAAACAGACTCCATATTTCCACCATCCTCATGAGTCTTGCCTCATCACTCCTCCACTAAGACGCTATATTTTAATTACCCCAGCATGGGGTACTAGAAAGCACAATACATTTTGTCACCCCAACTTGGGGGCTCTAGAAAGCAGGACACAATATATGTTTTTCCTTTTTAGCCATTCTTATTATTCTATACAAGTTACCTCATCCCTGTTAGTTTATACATCCTCCTCTACCTCCCAATTGTATTTCCTCACCCTCTTATTTCTTTATAAATTTAGAAGTCTTTCATTCCCTTCTAAATACATATGTAATACAAATACAAATAAATACATATTTACTAAGATATAACCTAATGTAAACCAAACCGTTTTAACAAAGAAATCAAGAGAAACCATAAACCATCTCAGGTGATCTCCTTTGCAAATGGAAGATATTTAGCATTGAAAAGCAACACTTATTTAAAATACAAAGTTGTTTATAAGATCTTACAAGGGAGGTAGGTAGAAGTTTATGAAAATCAGTTCATCAACAAAAAGAAGAAGCGTAGGGAAAAACAGAAAGTTTTGTGAGATACTCAACAAATTAAATCATGCCATGCACATTTAAGTGCACTGAAAGAAGACAACAAACATAAGAAAAATGGAAAAGATCTGTAAAAGTTTTTGTAATAAATTCTACTTAAAGAAAATAAGGAGACAGAGCCAAGATGGCAAAGTAAAAGCAAGGAACTTACTCAACCTCACCCCCAAACAGCTCCAAATTCCTTTAAATAATGACTCTAAACAAATTTTAAAGCATTAGAATAGTCCAAAAAGATGAAGTAGAACATTTTTCAGCCAAAGCCAACTTAGATAGTGAGCAGAAAAGGTCTACAACACTAGGATGGAAGTTCAAGGTACAGTCCCAGTGCAGGCCATACCAGCATAGCCCTGACCCATCCCAACAAAGCAGGACCTCTGAATCAGCAGCAGAATTAATGGCTTCCAGATATCTCACCTCAACAGGCATCAAAGAGGACTTGAAAGGTCAGCAGAAAAGGTCTGTGGCAATAGGGTGGGAGTCCAGTGTGCAATCCCAGCACAGGCTGCACTAGTGCAACCCCCAATCCCAACCCCAGCTGGACTCCAGCACCAGCTAATCAGGATTCTGTTGTTTTAGCACACTAGATCTTACAACTAGTGAGGTAGAGACACTCCTAATAATTCTAGGAAAGAAAATAGGGCTTGTGGTCAGGTCCATAGAAGGATCTCTAGAAATAGCTTAGGACAATGTACTTTCCACTCTGGAAACAGAGGAAACTTTAACGGAAAGTTAAAAGTTGAATAGGCTAGAAAAATGAAGAAAAAAACAAAAGAAAAAATCTGATCATAAAGGCAAAGAGGTGGGAGATTAAATGTCTTATATGGGGAACTAGAAGGAGGTCAGTTTGGCTGGAATATAGAATATATGAGAAGAAATAAGATATAATTAGCCAGATAAAATAGTCTGGATCCAGATCATGTAGAACCTTAAATGACAAAAAGAGTTCTTTGTGTTTTATCAGAAAGGCAGTAAGAAGCTCCTTATGTTTCCTAAGCAAGAGGGTGACATAGATTCATGCTTTTAAGATATCAATTTTAGAGTTACATAGAAGATGGGTTGAAAGAAAAGTTATGTGATTAAAGAAAAGGAGATAGACAGTGGAGATTAACAAGACTAATAGGATTAATTGGATATGAGAAATGAATGAAAGTGATAAACTGATAAGGACAAGGAGGTTGTAAATTCAGAGGATGATGGTGTGCTCAACAGAAGTGCAGAAGTTGAGGGAAAAAATGTGAATTTAGGAGAAAAAATAAAAAGTTTTCCTTTATATATGTGGAACTTAATATCACTATGGGACATTCAGGTAGAATTTACAGCAGGCAATATCGAGTCACGATTAAAGTTTAGGAAAGAGATCAGTACTGGAGAGATAGATGTGAAGATCTCTCTAGCTGTGGAATTGTGAATGATAGGCTTGAAATAGTGACTTCAATCTACTCCCTACTGGCTCCATCCATCACCCAAAAATATCCCTCTCTAGAGACCACTACCTCACATGTATTCTTTCCATTTATTAGAACATAAATTCCTTAAAGGCAGAAATTGTCTTTACTTTTGAATCTCTATTTCCAAGGCTCAGCACAGCACTTAGCATATAATAAGTGTTAAATAAATGTTTCTTTTATTCATTATCTTCTTTCACTTCATTCTTCTTTTCCTTTTGCTCTTGCCTATCCTTTTTCTGCTGCTGTTTCCCTCCATTGTCTTCTCTTCTCATCTTTGTATAAACATATCATTGGCCCAAGTTGCCCAGAGAAATACAAAATAATGGGAAAGATATTTAGAGGTAGAGTAAAAGGAAGAGACTATAATAATACACATAAAGACACCTTTCTTTCATGAAATAGTCTGTCTTCTAATAAATGAGGTGGAGGAATGAAGAAAGAAAAAAGGAAGGAAGGAAGCGAAGAAGAAGGAATAAAAAAGGAAGAAGGAGAATGAAAGAAGGAAAAGGAAGAGGAGGAGGAGGAGGAGGAGGAACAGGAATAGTAAGAAGAAAAAAGAAAGAAGAAGAAGAAGAAAGATGATGAGGATGACGACAATAAAAATGACAAAGAAGAAAGTGATAGAAGAAGGAAGGAAGGAAAGAAAGAAGGAAGGAAGGAAGGAAGGAAGGAAGGAAGGAAGGAAGGAAGGAAGGAAGGAAGGAAGAAAGAAAGAAAGAAAGAAAGAAAGAAAGAAAGAAAGAAAGAAAGAAAGAAAGAAAGAAAGAAAGAAAGAAAGAAAGAAAGAAAGAAAGAAAGAAAGAAAGAAAGAAAGAAAGAAAGAAAGAAAGAAAGAAAGAAAGAAAGAAAGAAGCTGATATAAAAGGTATTTAAAGTTTTCAAGGTATTATATATTCTCTATCTCATTTAAGCCTTATAAAAACCCTGTGGAGAGAACTCCTTACTTCTTACCAAGAGAAGTCAGATCCAACATGCTTAATACCTTCTATGATAATGAAAGTCATAACACCCAATGATGAAAAACACCTTAATAAAATTCAAAAAAAGTATAGAGTATTAGAACTAGAAAAACTCAGAAGTGATTTAATCCATCACTTTCATTTCATAGATGAAAAAACTAAGGCCTAGAATGATTTGAGAGCCAGAATATGAGAGTAATTTAAGAGACATAATTCCTAAAGAGAATGTGGAAAGAACATGAGCAATTGTTTTAATGAGTATAGTACTGAGAATTCAAATAGAAAATAAAAGTGTTTGAATTGGTTGTGCAATAGCAACTAGAAAAAGTAAATGTGGCCATGGCAGAGTCTGGGCAAACATAAGTATAGGAAAAATGAGGATAACATGAACAAGCGGCCCATGTCACTGCTTTCAGAAGAAGCTGGGCAATGAGACTTGGGCTCTTGGATATAAGAGCCATTGGGTTACTCCTCAGGAATCTTGGGTTACTGCCTAGCACCATAACCAGAGCACAAGCTGACAGGTCCAATTTGGAAGATGAAGGAAAAAAAGGAGCTATTACTGTTAGTCCCCAGTTTCAACTTATTCGCTTGTTGTTAAGCTTGTCTCTTGGGTGTTTTGCTCTGATATCTGTCAGTCTAAATTGAGGTACTTACTAGCTACTTTTTGATGATGGTAATGATGATAATGATGATGTATTGTTCTAGCACCTGTCACTTTGGCATCCCTATACAGGATTGTGCACAAGGAACATTACCTGGCAAGAAAAAAGTAACAGTCTCTCAATTACCCAATTACTATTCCCATCCAAATTTTTTTCTACTTCTTTCTCTTTCAACTCTGTTGTTTGATACAGTGATTTATCATGATTGAGCATCATTATGATGCAGCAAGATAAGTGCTGGTTGATTCAGCTAAATGTAGCATCACTAAAGCATCTCCCACTTTCAGCTTGTTCCTATTTCTTTGTTGTTCCTGCTACTTGCTTTTACTCTTTTTTACTCTGTTTACTGATCTGCTGCTTTGTACCTCCTTGGGCATAACACTCTGTCATCTCATGGATCAAGTGAACTATAGCTGGTGCTAAAAGTTTAACTTGGTGAGATGTGCGGTTCCCACAAAACAAGAGAAAGGGAATTGTAAGGGCCCTTTAAATGGGCAGCGCCACAGCGCATCGGGAGATTGAGGCCCAGAAGTAATTTCTGTGGATATTAAGACTGCCTTGTAGGTGGGATCTTGGCCATGATGAGATAGCTTCGTAATGGGTGACTCTCTCGCTGATTGGCTGTGTGTGTGACCTCACAAGCCCTTTATAAGCCCACTACAGGCAGTAGTCGCACTCTTTAACCTGGCGCTCTTCACCCTGACTCCCTAGCCTGGGTGGCCAAGCCAAGATGGGTAGCCGAAAGAGGTAAGGGTTTTGGTAAGAGGTAAGGATTTGAGAGTCCAGGTTACAACCAGAAAGAACTGAAACTGAATGCCTTAACTACCTTAAATTTAACAATTTGTTTATTTTGCATTTATTCTGTATAAACATATATAATATTTGTTACATATATGCATATATATACATAAATATGTATAAATACATGTATATACATATACATATATAAAGAGATAAATTTTTGTCTCCTCTAGTTTGTCTTCTTCTGAAAAGAAAGTCTATTTCTTTTATTAATCTTTATATCCCACAGTATCTATCACAGTGCCTGATAGATAGTAGGTATTTTATTAAGTATAATTGATCTTCAACATTCATGGATTAAGCCTCATCTTCATTTTACACTTTGCACTTGGCAGCCAAGTACATTTGCAATCAATTGCAGTAGGAGAGTGTGTCTCAGTATCTTCTGAGGGCAGAAAGTGAAGTCCCAGGAACCACTTCCTTGATTTTCAGAGAATGGACAAGGTAAAAAGGTTTATGGCAATATAACGATCTCACATAGCTATCTGACACAGTGGAAGGTAAAATTCAGGCTAAAAAAACAATGTTTTCCTTGTGAGCATTTTATTTGTTATATAGTATTTATAGTTCTATAGATTTATAGAGAATTATTAGCAAGAAAAAATGTTTTACATGTTACCAGTTTTATTTTACATACTATATTTTATGGGTTATCTCAGGATCACTATGTTAGGAAAAATGCATTATCAGAATTAACATTTTATTATAAAGAATTGTACTCAGAAAAGTATGGTTTCAGTAATTTCTAGTGAAAGATTATAGGTTTTAGTTGGCATAGGAACCTAGCCCCCTATTTTCCATAGGTTCAATGAATCAGCATTCACACCTTTTACTTTTGTGCTATTTTCTAGAAATGTTACCCCTGTGAAAGTTGAAGATTGACTGTATTTAGTAATAGCTGTTGATTTATTGATTCATTGATCAAAAACATTCTTCTAAAAAGCCCATATAAATACTTTGCTCTCAATCTTAGCTGTCATATTTTCTATATTGCACACCAATAATTTACCATGTCATCTCTGAACCACATTTATCAAGAAAATGAACCTACATTAAGACAAAGCAAGGCAATAAATATTTTTATCATTTATTATGTGCCAAGCACTGTGCTAATTACTGAGATCAAAAATTTAAGCAAAAAGAAAGAAAAATATTAGCAAAAAACAAAAGGCCTTCAAGGATCTTACATTCTAATGGGAATCATGGGGAGAAAGAGGATAAAAAAGAAGCTGAGAAAAGATAGATGAAAGGGAAAGGAGGAGGAATGACAGCATAGCACAGAAAGTCAGAAGCAAAGCTTGGAAAAGCATGAAGAATGACTAGCAAAAGGCCTTCCCCCAAAATGATGGGGAGTTAGGATGTGAGAAGATTGGAAAGGTAGGAGATCAATAGGTTATGAAAGGCTTTGAATACCAAACAGAGCATTTTATATTTGATAGAAAGTCACTGGAGTTTATTGAGTATAAGGGGGAATAATAGGGTGTGACATAATCAGACCCCACTTTAGAAAAATCACTTTATTGGCTGAATGGAGGAGTGGATTGGCATGGAAAGAGACTTGAAGCAGGTAGATTCACCAGCAGGTTTGTTCAGTAATCTAGGTAAGAGGTGATAAGGGCCTGCACCAAGGTGGTAGCAATACCAGAAAAGAGAAAAGGCATATTTAAGAAATGTTGTGACATAAAAAGTTCAAGAGGCATAATTAATGGATAATTAACCATTTTATTAATCATGCAAGTAATAATTAATAAAAAGGGTCAGTGACACTTTTAAATGCTCATGGAATTTAATGTTTATATGTTTTTAAAAGAGTGAGTGTTCCTGATGGTAGCGATTAACTCTAGTTAACAAATAATGAGAGACAATGAATATTATAATGAGAGATAAACATATTCCAATGAGAGTCTGGAGTACATGACTTATTACTCAGTTTTGGTCAAAGAAACTTATCTACTTTTATATCACCTTTCTGATAAAAGAGAGAATACACCTCTCCTAGAAGTGCAATGGACTGGAATATATCACTTGATCTAAATTAAAATTTCCTTATCTTATGAACAGATCTGAGTTTCACCTCTCAGTTTTAGCCCTGAACTTTAGAAGCTGCATGGATAACCCACAGGATCTGATTTCTGAAGAGGAAGTAAAAAGGAGAAAAACCCTTGGTTCTAATTCAATAATTTGTTATTACTACAAGATAGAAATGATTCAAAAGGTAAATTCAATAGGCATTGGCCACAGATTGGATATAGAAGATGAGAGATATTGCTGATTCTAGGAGAACTCGTAGGTTTCAAGATTGAGTGCCTGGGAAGATACTATTGCTCTTTGTAGTAATAAGGAAGGTAAAAGGCAGGTATTTAAGGAGAAAGATATTTCAGTTCCATTTGAGACATGCTAGGCATCTACTGGACATTTAGTTCGAAATATTAGAAAAGCAATTTGAGATGTGAGATTTGAAGTCAACAGAGATAATGGTGCAGAACAGGTAAATTTGAGAATCATCAACATAGAAATGGTAATTAAATCTAAAATTCATTCCCACATTTGAGTTGAGATAAAAAGATGAAAATTCATTTAGGTGTTCCATTATCTCCATCCAAAATAGCCCATTTCAAGTCTTCTGAAATGGAGCTATCAGGTAATTTCTACTATTTTTTTAAAAAATTTACTCATTCAAATTATGATAAAGATAGGGTAGCAAGTCAATGGACTTTTATGATAGCAACAAGGGGTATTTTACCTCTTCCTCATGTACTATCTAAATGTTATTCTTTTAGCATGCCCAATTTGGCTAATAGAGACCTGCTGTGCTACTGCACAGATAGGGATAGTCTCCTTTGATCAACTGTCTGCATTTTTAAAACTGGTAACACAAAATGATTCACTCTTTTTTTCTGCCCCTTTTTCATTTGTGCTTTTCTCCCTATGATTCATATTTACTATACTCAGTATAGATGCCATGAACTGATAGAGATTGAATAATTGAGAGGTGTAGGAAAATCCTTCACCTGTTCTTCCTCTTTTACCCCATCTTCACAAAAGTGGCCCACAATTTCAAGCTAGAATGATAGCCACAAACTGGAAAATTCTAGCCATGAAGACCTTGGAATTAGGATTACAGCTGGCCAGCCTGGGATGGAAGAAAACCCTCAGAAGCCAAAACACCTAGAACCAGGGCCTGAGGAAGATTTTGGACTTAGAAATGGGACCATCCTCTATGGGGACTGATCCTAATTTCCCTTCTTCTCCCCAGGGACTGAGATATAGAGAGGATAAGAAACAGAAAGAGGGGATTTTGCTCTCACATGTTGGAGAAATAAGTTTTGATACTGGATATTTGTGATTATGTCGTTTGTAATAAATATTTCTGTGTAAAATCTTGAGTTACACATGTATAAAAGCAAAGGAGTTCTAGCTCTAGCATTCAATGGTGGCATTTTAAAAGTTTGAGACACATAATATAATCATTTTATTAATAAAACCAGCATATATGCTAATAAAAGGATGGCCATTTGTCCATCTCTCTTAGATTAAGATGATCTCACAGTTTATGTGTCCTTGGAAGAGCAAATAAACCTGAGGGTGGCAATCAGCTCTGATTGGTTAACAATTAATGAAACATGAATATTACTCGAATACTCGAGTTGCATTACAATGAGGGTCTTGGAGTAGTGACTTGAATAACTCAAATCTTGGTCAATGAGACTTATCTATCAGTCTGACAAAAGGGAGAATCAATATTTTCCCAGATCTCTCTGAGTAAACAGAATGAGCCTGAATACATCCATTAGCCTAAACTTAGAATTAATTTGATTAGATCTTGCCTGGTAAATCTTTGCCTCAGATTTCCCACAGTAGTTGATTTCAGGAGAAAAACCTTAGTCTCAATACAATAATTAATTTCTCACACAACCAATGCATCAATAAACATTTATTAAGTTTTTCCAACATGTCAGGTATCTTTAAGTTATTTTAGATACTGTGAGATTCATTTCCCTTCTCCTCTTACACAATTTAAATTTTAACCATGTATTATCACAGTATCTATGATTAGTAACAGGAATTCTATCTTTACAAGACCACAATTTCAACAGAGCAATAGAATTTCAAGTTGAAAATAATTTAAGTGACCATCCTGTACAACACAAGAATATTATTATAAAACATTTGCTTGTTGTTTCTCTCCCTCTTTAGATAGTGAGCAATGATTGTCTTTTGCCTTTCTTCATATCCCCAAAACTTAGCCAAATATAAAGAAGGTGCTTAATAAATATTTATTGACTGAATGACTGATTAAAAGAAATCTAACTTTGCTGGGAGACTTCCAATCAGGAGTCAACTGCCATTTCCCAAGACAATTTTTTCTGCATCAAGATGACTCCTTAGCAAGTTTCTCCAGATAAATATCTATATTTTCCCCCTTAAGATTTTCTTCATTGCCCAAAATTCTGCACGATGGAGATATTTAAAGCATGTGTAACCTTTTTCCAAAAGATAGCCACTTTTTAAAAACATTTTTAATACATATTGTTTTATGAATCATGTTGGTTAGTGAAAAATCTGAACAAAAGGGAAAAACCATGGAAGAGAAAAAAAATAGAAAAAAAGAAGTGGACATACCATATGTTGATTTACATTCAATCTTCAAAGTTCTTTTTCTGGATGCAGACAGCATTTTCTATCCAAAGTTTATTGGGATTGCCTTGGATCATTGAACCACTGTGAAGAAGCAAATCTTTCATAGTTGATCATCATACTTGCTGTTACTGTATACAATGTATTGTTATGGGCCAGAACTCTGAACTTGAAACAAAGGATTCCTACAAGGTGCTAATTCAGTGGAATTAATTGATAAAGACAATGGTTGTTTAGCATAGTGCTTAATAGTTCTCTAATTCAGTACATGTACTTAGTACTTAATATTGTTCCACAAGATTCACATCTATGATAAGAGAGCATATAAGCTCAGACAAACTTACCTAGATTCATTCAGAGCCAGAGAAGACAAGCAGACAGAAGGCTGGAGGCTGGAGCACAAGCTCTTGGACTCAGATTCATTCATCGCACCTCAGACCACCTTGGTGACAAGCTCTCCTCTTCATTTTCTCCATTGAAACCAAGACTCCAAAAGGCCTCCAAGAAAATTAGCTGAGCCCCAAGTGAAGGAAATAGGACTCTGAAAGAGATAATAAAGGATATGGACTTTAACCCCTGGTTACTTTTATGGTGATTACTGAACTGAAATGAAGGCTGTCTCCAGAGACCCCAAGAAAACCGAAACAAAAGAGAACATTACAAAGTATATTTGGTTCTGCTTGCTTCACTCAGCATCAGTTCATGTAAATCTTTCCAGGTCTTTATGACTATATATATTAACAACACTGATGAATACAAGTAGGAGCCATGGAAGAACTTTGGAGATTTAAGTTTCAGTACCATATTTGTGTCAGAAGAAATTGGGCAGAATTCCTTCTTTACCTGTTTTTTTTTTTTTTTTTCAAATAGTGTGCATAGTATTGAAATTAATTGTTCTTTAAATACTTGGTAAAATTCACTTGTAAATCCATCTGGCCCTGAATATTTTTTTTTTTAGGAAATTCATTGATGGCTTGTTCAATTTCTTTTTCTAAAATGGAACTATTTAGGTCATTTATTTCCTCTTCTGTTAATCTGGGCAATTTATAACTTTGTAGATATTCATCCCATTTTGATTAAATTATCAGATTTACTGTCATACACTCGGGCAAAATATCTCCTAAATATTGCTTTAATTTCTTTTTCATTGATGGTAATTTCATCCTTTTAATTTTTGATGATAGCTACTTTTTAAAATATTTGAAGACAACTATTATGTCAGTCATTAAGTATTTATTAAATCTTTACTATGCACTAGACAGGCGTCGGTGGATAGATAGCCAGGCCTGGATTAAGAAAGATCTTGGTTCTAATCATATGATCTTGGGCAAATAATTTAACTGTGTCTGCCTCAGTTTCCTCATTTGTAAAATGAATTAGAGAAGGGAATGGCAAACTACTCCATTATCTTTGCCAACAAAACCCCAAACGGGGTCATGAAAAGTCAGACATGACTGAAAAACATGTGCTAGGTACTATGCTAAGAACTGAGAATACAAAAGGCAAAAAACAATCCCTCATATCAAGGAGTATACATATTAAAGGGGTGAGGAATTATATATATATATATAAATATATATATATAAATAATCCAAGATATGTAAGGCATATTCTAAGTAGATGGAAGGTAATCTCAGCAGAGAAGGTTCTAAAAGTTGGAGAAGAGGGCAAGAAAAGATAGTCCAAGACAGAGTTTTAAGGGATACATGTGGTCAGTGACTCCTTACATTCCTCATTAAATTCCTCCTACTTCAATTTCTTTTCATTCTGTCTTTAATGAAAATAAAGAATATTCTTTCTCCATAGAATAAAACTAGGCCTTTCCTATCTTCTACTTTACTGCCTTCCATTGATCTACTATCTAACCAAACTAACCTACTCACTCCTCCCATAAAATGCTTCCATCCTAATCTCCATACCATTGACTAACTGTCCTTTGTGCTTAGAATCCCTTCTCACATCTGTCTCCAAGATTCTGTGGCATCCTTTGAGCCTAAATTCAAGTCCTGCTTTTTGCAGAAAATCTTTTCAGAAATTACTTCCAATACTCTGGAAATATATAATTAGTAAGCATAGAATAAAGTTTTGCTAACTGATTTATTCACTGACAATACAATCTTTCTAGCTAATCTAAATCCCTTTTGCCTTCATATGAGGCTATTTTCCCCTGATTTGGGCTGTTTGGAGACAAAACATTCCAGTCAACAGCTTCATCAGTAGCTGTTCCTCTGCTTTAATTTTTGGATTATCATAAAGTCACAAGCTATAAAGGGCCACAGTGGCCATTTAATTCAACTCTCTCATTTTTGTGAGTGAAACTGAGTTTCAGGGAAGTTTAGTGATTTACTCATGTTTTCATAGTAGAGGCTCCAGGGAATCAAAATCTGAATCCAGGTTTTTCAATTGAAAGACCACTTATCTTTCTACCATATCAAATGTCCAAAGGCAGCTACCTCAGAAATTTACTAAAGCTTTAGTGGAATCATGATATTTATTAGTAGGTTAGATCCTAAATCCTTAAATACTTTATTTATTTTTCTTTTATCTGGACTTCTATGAAATCTATCACTTATGCCTTTATTCCCAAAGCCATTTATTTGAACCCTTACTCAACTAAAACAGCCTGTATTCTGAGGATCCCTGGAAGTCTTTAAGATGCTTTCAAGGGATCTGTGCAATTAAAACTATTTTGATAATAATACTAAAACATTTTAATTTCTAATACTGTTAATATTGTTAGATACAACACATAAACAAAATTACTTTGAAAAATCCTCAATAATTTTTGAGAGAATAAAGGAGTCCTGAGAACAAAAAAATTGAGAAAAATTAAGTTAGCATGATTTCATTTTTTCATTTGCTAGTACAAGTTCTTGAAAGTGAGGAATATTAATGATGATAGATTTAGTTCTTCTCAAAAATGAGAATACAATTGCAATAGATTTGTGATGGAAAATGCCATCCACATACAGACAGAGAACTTTGAAGATTGAATAGGGATCTAAGCATAGTATTTTTCACCTTTCTGTTTTGTTTTGTTTCCCCTTTGTCATTTTTTTTTTTGCTTTTGTTTGGATTCTTCTTAAACAACATAACTAATATGGAAATATGTTAGAAAATGATTGAACATGCATAACATATACCAGATTGCTTGCTATCTTGAGAGTAGGGAAAGGAAGGAAGGGGGGAGGGAGAAAAAAAATTGGAACTTAAAATCTTACAAAAGTGAATGTTGAAAACATGTAATTTGAAAAAAAAAACAGTAAGAAAAAAAGAAAGTAAGAGTCATTTCAATTCTATTTTTTATTTGTACTCCCCAGAACCTTACACAATGCCTACTTGGCACAGATGTTTGTTGCTTTCCTAATTGCATGATAAGCCATTTCAGATGACTGGGAGAGTCTGAATGAATATCAGTTTTACTTCCCCTAGTATCATTCTAGCCTCTAGCACCAAAACCTTTTTTTCTTTAACCCTTCAGGCTCAGATGCCCTGGCAGTTATTGCTATGACTAGTGGGGCACTTCACTCATGATCACTAAAAAAGACTAAAGCCCCAACTAACCTCCACCTCTGGAGCCTGGTCTAGGGGTATGTAACTAGTTCTCATCTGCCACCTGGTGTTCACCACAGATATTGCAACCAGAGGGACCCCGATTAAGAACCTGTCTGTTAAAGGAGCCCAGCATTCCATGAGAGCTGCAGCACTCCCTTGATTTCATATTACAGATTTTGGATTTTAGACTGATTACTAGTAAGCTCTAGCCACACCCTTATAATGGAGATGGAGAAAGTGGGTCATGGACAGGAAAGTTTTCCTTAAGGAAAACTGGGAATTGCTCAGGAAAGTATTTACTGTCCTTTCATGCTTCTCAGAGCATGTTCATTAAGCCATACAATTTCCCATGTGCCTACATCAATATAATGAATAGATCAACTAATTCTAGTTATATGGATAAATAATTTGGACTTTACAAATTGAATGTTTTTCCCTCTTCATCACAACCATCTTCAAATTTATATTTTTCTAAATCTCGACATTCTCTTTGGTATTGTTGGGAGACATGATCCATAGACCAGCTAAAAAAAAATTGCATTTTAAAGTCTCATATGAGCCTTTCATTATAGCATTCTTGATATGAAGATCCCAACATTTTAAACAAAAAAGACATGGTATAAGATTAAAGCTCTGGAATGGGTTTAATCTTGGCATTGGTGTAAATTTACTGTGTAACTTCTAGTAAATTCTAGCTTTACTTCTAGTAAAGCTTTTCTAAGTTTCAACTTCCCCATTGGCAAAATAAGGAGTTGAGCTAAGAAGCCCATTGGTCCCTATCATCTCTAAAAAAAAAAAAAAAAAAAAAAAAACAGCTCCAAGAATTTCTTGACCCAAGCTAAACATTCCCCAGCTATATACAATGGGACCCAATTTTGCTACAAACTGAAGTGTAATCACTATTGAGCTGGATGTTCTTTCAAGAGGCATAAATCAGCAAGGATAAGATTAGTGTCTTTATAATAAGTACTATCAACCCACAACCACCTAACCAGAAGTGGCAACAATTCTTATTCTACCAACATACTTGAAGATTTAGGGAAAAAACAAATCAAGAGGCAATTTAGCATAATCGATAAAGTACTAAACTTTTAAGTCAGGAAGACTTACATCAAATTTTTTCTTAGATATTTATTAGTTGTGTGACCCTAAGCAAGGCATATAACCTCTCTGAGACTCAGTTTCCTCACCTATAAAATGGGGATAATAATCGCATCTAACTCAAAAGGTTTTTTTGAGAGGATCATGTAATATAATGGATGCCAAACACTGCCAAATATGTTACTATAAGCTGCTTTTATTAGGAAAACGGTTCTCTGTGTACATTTTTTATATTCAGATAACAGGGGTCATATTTAATAGATTCTTCCTTTGGGATTCTATATTCCCATGAGACTTCTCAGATGTTTACACTCTTATTCTAGAATACTCTTAGAAACTGTCCTTAATCGTAAAAACCATGTGGTATCTCCTTATGTTTAGAGAAATGTTTTTCCCGGATATCCTGATAGTCAAAAAGCTACTTTCTTGAATATGAAATGATTTCCCCTCTGAATGTGCTCCCTGATCTTTTCTCTTGGATCTCACTCAAAGATTCGTCTGTGAAACCCATATTGCAAAACTGATTAAAGAACTATTTGAATTTTCCCTTAATAGGTCAGAGAGGCTTACGTTGAATGCATTTCCTCACCTTGAGGGGTGAGCCTACTGCTGTTTCTACCCAGTAGGTAGCAAAGGATTGAGATGATTCTAAAACTCTAGATTCTCATGCAGACAGATAATAAATATTATAATTAGTGATTAGCCTGGATAAAGAAATGAAAATCTCCTAGTTATTTCTCACTCTACTCTTAACTTTCTCAGTGAGTCAGGTAAGTCACTTCTTTCTGTACAAGCATAACCCAGCTAACATCACTAATTAGTTCTGTGAAAACAAAACATTAGGCAAAACAACATTATAGGGAGCGCTCAGTCTCATGGGAACAGTTACAAATGGGCAACTGGCTTAACAACATTCAGCAAGATTCCTATGAAGATATATTTGGTTATAATGCATGACTGACATTGTAACAACAGGCATATAAACAGTTTCTCTGTTTACAAAATGGATAGTTAATTGTGTCCTAACCTCAGACGTGACCATCAAGAGTCTGTTAGTCACCTCAGACTCCTTTAACCTGCCAAGAATTTTTGGCTAACCTAAAAACAACTCATGCAAGTAAGTAAACTTCAATAGAATGGATTGAATAATATGGGGGAAGAACAATGACTGCCCAATGAGTAGGATGGTCACTTCCAGTCCAGTTGTCTCACTGGGTGACAAGAAATCTTACTTATGTAATAGAAAATAGACAAGAGTCCATATTGAAAGAGCTAATTCATTTCTCTTGGACACAGAGTTGACAAGATAACCTATTTCCTGCCTATGGAACTTAAGAGCTCTCATGGCTGAATCCTTCAAGTGAAAATGCAAATTCAGAAATCACTAGCAATTTCTTGGACCTGGAGTTTGTCTGGTGGCAATGATCATATAATATAGGTCAGTGAAAATCATTCTTGGACACATTAAATTTAGTAATTATTTTCAATCCCATTACTAAAGAGACCCATCATCTATAATCCTGAGTATTTTATCAAATACCTACTATGTGCCAAGCATTGTGCAAAGTGGAGATGCAAAGACAAAATTGAAGCAGCCTTACTCTCAAGGAGCATATATTCTATCAGAGGATCAAACAAGATAGACATAGATATAGATATGCATGTACATACACACCATATATATACTGTACTATGTATCTGGGCATACAGTATTTTTATACTATGTATACTATATTCTGGGTACTTTATATAATACATATCAATAAATACATTGTAGTTAGGGAAGAGATATAAGTAGCATTTATGGGAAATCAGAAAAGGGTTATGTAGAAGGTGGGCCTTCAATTTGGTACTGAACAAAATCTGTTCTTTGAGATAGAAGGGAGGATATCATGGGGCATTCCAGGTATGAGGGAAGGCCACTGCAAAATCATAGAAAAGAGAATGATAACATGAGTGAGGAACAGAGAAAAGACAAAAAGTAAGCACCAATCTGTAAAAAACAATTGCATTACTGACTAGGTCCTCTGATTCAGGGCTTCTTAAACTTTTTCCATTCATAACCTCTTTTCTCCTGAGAAATATTTATGTGACCCTGGATAGATAAATATAAAATAGGTATACAAATCAAACTTTTACTGATAATAAATCATAAAAACATTTACCTTAAAAGAATTCTTTGATACATATAATTTACTATTTATTAAAGATGAAAGCAAATTTTCATACTACTTCAATACATGTGCTTGTTTATTTTTACATAAAGAATTAAATCTTGATGGAATATTTGATACCTTCTATTTTTTTACGACTCCTATATTCAGTTGCCCCATGTCGGGTATAACCCATAATTTAAGAAGCTTTGCTCTAGTTTCAGGTGCTGCTTTGGTCCAGCATTTAATAGGTCAGGATGTGGATTCTTTTTCCTGCCAGTGGCCATTAGGATATTTATAATATCATTTGTGGACCAAACAAAATTATCAAAGTTATAGAACTAAAATAGTGAAAGGTTGTTGCATCTAGCTTTCAGATTATCCTCACATGCAGCTGCCTTAGCAAATGAATTCGCCAGCTTTATATGGCCAGCTGGCTGGACATTTCTCAGTTGACTCAGTCAACTGGAATGACTGAAATCTTCAACAATGATTGTTGCTGCAGGACCAAGGAAGGGGAACAGTCTCCATGGCAGATTTCTACCTCCTCTTAAATCTATAATACCTAGTTATTACCAGGATTTCATTGATGTATTCAGCAACAAGGTTACACACCGATCCTGAGACTGTGCTATGAATTTACTATTTAGTGACCCAAATGATATGCTATAACATAGCCTATCTCAAGTCCTTAAGGAACTCCCAGTGAAAAATGTCCAAAGGAAGTTCCAATTATAAACCACAGAAAAACTAGGGTTCTTTGTGAAGAAGAACAATGATTGTGATCTCATGCCATACAATAACTTTTTTTGTGGGAGGTGGTAGGAACAGACCTGTGACTTCATGGTATAAGGAATGCTAATCAAGAACTCTATGCCAATGTAGATTCTATTCTATATTTTAAAGTCTTACCAGAATTGCCTGGTCAATTCCAATAGACTTGTGATGGAGAGAGACAACTGCATCCAGAAAGAAGACTGTGGGGACTAAGTGTGGAATACAACCTAGTATTTTTACATTTTTTGTTGTTGTTTGATTGCTTTTTATTTTCTTTCTCATTTTTGATCTGATTTTTCTTTTGCATCATGATAAATGGACATATGTATAAAAGAATTGCACATGTTAAACATAGATTACTTGCTGTCTAGGGGAGGGGATGGGGGTAAAAAGGGAGAAAAATCTGGAACACAAGGCTTTGCAAGGGTAAATATCAAAAACTCCCCTTGTATATATTTTGAAAATAAAAAACTATTATTTTTTTAAAATAGAGAATTTCCTGGGACATTTTGATAAGGATCACACTGCTAGTAGATGTCAGAAGAATAGCTGGAACCCAAGTCTTCTTGCCTGAAGTTAGCTCTCTATCCATTATGGCACACAATCTCTCATGCCATTATCAAGACCTTCAAATTATCAGCATCCATGATTTGTGCTTTATGACTGTTGGACCCATTAGGGCACATCTTAGTTTTTATCAGGCTGTAGCTGGAGGATCATATAATCTAATAGGGATTCATCTCAGAAACAAGTAGAAAATATTTCAGGTATACTGTCCTAAGTTATTTGGGCTCCGTAAGACACATTTCAGTCATTCACAAACATGATTGCTAAGACCTTTTAGAACAGAGCAAAGGCATCTTTATTTATAACACATGCAAAACATGACACATACGGTTAGCACAAACCATGTTGGTCCAAGACCTGAGCACTAGTTGTATGCTAAAACAGAAGAATGCTAGTTTAGCAGAGACAGTCTGTAGTTCTTAAAGCACTTTGTGGACCACAAAGGTTAAGAACAAATCCCTCCTCTGACACCAGCTATGTGACTTTAGGCAAATCATTTATCCACTTTGAGCTGTTTACATCTGCAAGATGAAGACATTGAATTCGATAATGTCTGAGGGAGATCCTTCAAGTTCTGAAACTATGAAGCTTCCATTTCTTTAAATATTAAGATAAAAGGGGGGCATTGAAATAGGTGGTACCTATGATTTTTTCAAGTTCCAAAACTATGAAATCTTCGAGAACCTCAGTTACCTCATCGATCAAATGAGGACATTAATTTAGATGACTTCGGGTTGCTTATAGCTCAAAATCTTAGAATATTAAATGATAGATTGCAGATGCTGAATGTATTTCTGCTCTTACTGTTTATTAACTCTCTCTATCACTCACACACACACACATACACCCCACATACAGCCCTTAGCTTACCCTAGTTTCTTGCCTTTCCTGAATTGCCTGGGGAATTCTGCTATTTTTAACTCTAACAACAGTGTCCCCATTTGCCTTTAGACTATCCCATACCTGACTTAGGTGCTCTACTGTACCTATAGGTCAGAATTTTCCTTGACATCTCAAGAGTTAACAGTCAAAATGGTATGAAGGGAAATGATATCTGGGACATCTGGGACCCCCTGAGACCTGATTTTCTCTAGTTTGAACTTCCTGGAGGCATCTGGCTGGTTCTCTCAGGAATCTTGGCACTCAGAGACAAATCTCATTTCTCTAGATCTCTATCTAATGGGGGAGGGAGGGAGCAACAGCCTTTAGTCTCTGTCAGGCCCATTTCTGGTCCCTCAGGGGTTAAACTGACTGCAGTTTTATAGTCTCGAAACAACTGAACCACAGCCTCTTGGCAGGACCCTAGGTTGCCCCTGAGCCCAGGGGACTCCACTGTGGCTGTCGGTAAAACCTCTTTATCACTCTAATTCCCTGCCTCCTCAAGCTATGTTACCCGGATGATGAGAAGGAGGAAGGAGACCGCTTTGTACCAGGTGGGGGTTACACTGATGAACAGATTTAAACAAATCACATTTCTCCCAAGCATGCCAGCAGCCCTCCGGTTATGCAGGTCTGCACTTATTATTTTTTTCATTTCTTTCCTGAAGGTTCTCTTTTTAATACTGTTATTTTCAGTACTATTGTCTGCTCTTAGTGTTCTTAACATGAATGTTGCTCAACGCCTCAGGTACTTTGGGAACAAAAGAAGGAGTAATCTATTAAGGTTTTCAAATCCCTCACACTGGGAGCATCACAGACTTCCCCCTTGCATTTACTGTATAATTGGGGGCAGGGGAGGAGTTAAAGGGGAAAGGGGGGAGGAGATTTCATTGGCATTGGGAACTCCAAGGGATGAAACTCCTACCAATATAGAAAGCTATTTTCTCTGCTGCTTTTCTGTTTTTGAGAGCCTGGCTGAGCCACTAAGGCTTAAAGTGACTTATCCAGAGTCATAAAGCCACTAGGTATCAGAGACAAGATTTGGATTCAATTCTTCCTGACTCTAAGATTATTTTTTTATCCCTGAGGCCAGGTTGCCTCTCCTTTCTGCTGGACACATAGCATTTTTATGATGTGATAATAATAAGAAGAAGAATAGGTAATATTTATACAAACCCATTTAGTTTTCAAAGCATGTTTTCTGGTGAGATATGTGAAGGGATCCCTAGATTTGATCTCAGAAGGTCAGAGCTGGAATTGGAATCCTGGCTCTATTGTTTATCACTTGTGATCTTGGATTCATCCCTATACTTCTCAGGGAATCATTTTAGCTTTTTTATGTCTGTAGCATGAAAGGGTTAAACTTCTGAGGTCCTTTCTAGCTCAAAATCCTGTGCTAATGTCTTCATTTTGTCCTCACAAAAACCCTAAAACATTAAATATAACAGGAGTTATTCATTCCCATTTTAAAGCAGATGACTTTCCCAAAGTTACATAGCTAGTGAGGAGCAGACTCTAACCTAAGTTTTCCAATATTTACTCCAGTGTTTATTCCAAGGATCCCTCAATTGGCACAGTGGTCACACTATTTCAATTAATAGCACTAATTTGATAAACTAAAAATAGCACAAAATTCAAAGATTAATCTTTCTACTGACCTGACTTCTCTTTAAATATTCTGGACCAAAACAAAACCATTTTTAAAATCTTAAAAAAATATATTAAAATATATCCTCCAAACCTAAACTGAAAGACATTTCATTTGATTTAGCTCCCTAGTTTTTATTCAAAAATAAAATTACATGAGTCACAGTTGTAGGAAAATAGATTTAGAGCTGAAGGATTTTGGAGGTCATCTAGTTCATCCTCCTCATTTTATAGATGAGGAGAAGTAAAATGACTTGCCCAGAGTCAACAGCTAATAATTTTTGGGATCCAGCCAGCCTAGACTCTTAGAATCACAGAATTTAGAACTGGTGACAATGTCAGAGGTCAATTAGGGAATAGGATAAGCAAAGACATATTGGCTGTACAGAATAAACATCTTACTTCATGCAGTCTCAGAGTTCGGCAGTATTAGTCAGATGGAATGTATGGCCCCTTCAATATCTATCTGCTGGAACTCCAGATGGAGCTAGGAAGTGGGCTGGTAACAGAAAGAGGAAGAAGTCAGAGGTGAAAACCTAACCAGAGAAGGAAGTGTCTGAGTGGCCAAGCTTCCAAATTCATGTCAGCTATCCCGTGGTTAATTTGCAAGCCAGAGACTCACATAACAGCAGCTGCTGATAAGCCTCTCAATCTGTGACTATACAACTGGATGACAAATACTTCCCATCATGTTGGCAGATTCATGTTCTCTGATTTTTGGTTAATTGACTCACCCACTCATTGGCTCATTGACACACCCACTCAAATCACATCCCCACTTTCCTGATCACAAATGAGTTGCAATGTTTTCTCTTGCATTTAACTCTTCTGCCAATACTGGGACTGAGCAAATGCCCTCAGTGACCTCGTCCTCCCATTTCCATTTCTCCTCCCTCAGACTCCCAACACCCTCCTCACTCCAAACTGCTGTAATAACAGTCCAGCCTTTTTGATTGGTTTCTGAAGGGATGAAGTCAAGTAGAAGACAGGCCTCTAGGTCAAATGATAGAAGACCAGAGTTCAAATCCAGCCTCAGACACATTCTAGCTATGTGATTCTAAGAAAGTCATTTAACCTCTTTCTGCCTCAGTTTCCCCAAGTATAAAATAGAGATCATATTAGTACATACATCACTTGAAGAATCAAGTGAGATAATATTTTTAAAGTACTTAGTATCTGCCTGGCACATAATATGTGCTTAATATTTGCTTGTTCCATTTCTCCCTTCTATTCTCTATACCTCAGTTTCAGACTCACAGAATTTTTTCTAAGAGTTTAGAATTCATCTGGTCATACTTCTTCCTTTTATAGATGAAGGAACCAAAATTATATAAGGTTAAGGAACTCAACCAATGTTACATAATTAGTTAGTAGAATAGGTGAGGACCAAAATCTAGTGTTCTTTCTATTACACCATGAGATGCTTTTAACCAAATAGAAAATGACAAAGGAAGGAAATTCATAATCCTACATAACAGAGTAGAAGATAGTGTGATTTGCTTTAGAAACCCTTAATTGAAATGTATTAAATGATTTGTGCTTAAGTACAGCTGAAACTTTTCTGACCCTCCATGTTTTTCCATAATCTGGTCCCTTTTCCTTTTACTTTAAACAAGTTTCCCTTTCCTTCTTCCCTCCATCTCCACCTAAAGAGATCTTGTCTTAAAGGTCCATTTCCTCCTCCATGAAGCCTTTTTGTTACCTCAATGAAAGTGCTCTCTCCCGGTTCTGATAAAGGCCTCATTTCCAAAATATAAAGAGAATTGACTTTAATTTATAAGAAATCAAGCCATTCTCCAATTTATAAGTGGTCAAAGGATATGAACAGACAATTTTCAGATGATGAAATTGAAACTATTTCTACCCATATGAAAAGGTGTTCCAAATCATTGTTGATCAGAGAAATGCAAATTAAGATAACTCTGAAATACCACTATATACCTGTCAGATTGGCTAAGATGACAGGAAAAGATAATGACCAATGTTGGAGGGGATGTGGGAAAATTGGGACACTGATGCATTGTTGATGGAGTTGTGAATGGATCCAACCATTCTGGAGAGTAATTTAGAATTATGCTCAGAAAGTTGTCAAACTGTGCATACCCTTTGATCTAGCAGTATTACTACTGGGCTTATATCCCAAAGAAATACTAAAGAGGGGAATGGGACCTGTATGTGCCAAAATGTTTATGGCAGCCCTTTTTGTAGTGGCTAGAAACTGGAAAATGAATGGATGCCCATCAATTGGAGAATGGTTGAGTAAATTGTGGTATATGAATATGGAATATTACTGTTGTGTAAGAAATAACCAGCAGGATGAATGCAGAGAAGCTTGGAGAGACTTACATCAACTGATGCTGAGTGAAATGAGCAGAACCAGGAGATCATTATACACTTCAACAACAATACTATGTGAGGATCAATTCTGATGGAGGTTGCCCTCTTCAACAATGAGAGGATCCAAATCAGTTCCAATTTATCAGCAATGAATAGAACCAGCTACGCCCAGCGAAAGAACTATGGGAAATGAATGTGGATTACAATATAGCATTTACACTCTTTCTGTTATTGTTTGCTTACATTTTTGTTTTTCTTCCCAGGTTATTTTTACCTTCTTTCTAAATCTGATTTTTCTTGTGTAACAAGACAACTGTATAAATATGTATACATATATTGTATTTAACGCATACTTTAACAGATTTAGCATGTATGGGACTACCTGCCATCTAGGGGAAGGGTGGGAGTGGGAGAAAGAGAGGAAAAGTTGGAACAGAAGTTTTTGTAAGGGTCAGTGTTGAAAAATTACACATGCATATGCTTTGTCAATAAAAAGCTATAATAAAAAATTTTAAAAAGAAAGTCATTTCTTCCTTCCTGGTACTCTTATAAGTAGCACCATAGAGTGGCAAATGTACTAATTTGGCCATTTAGGCTTAAGTCCCAGTTTTAAAGCTTAGTTGCAGAAGGAAAGGGAATAAGTATTTATTAAGTACCTACTATGTGCCAGGCACTATGTATTTCACACATATTATCTTGTTTAATCCTCACAACAGATTTTTAGAGATAAATACTATTTTGATCCCAATTTTACATTTGAGGAAACTGAGGCAGATAGAGATTAAGGGACTTGCCCAGGGTCATTCAACTAGGGATTGTCTGAAATCATATTTGAACGCAGGTCTGCTTGATTTCAGCCCATTACTCCAACCACTACACCACTTAGTTGCCTCTAATCATGGCCCTTCTCTCTCAATTTCCTTATTAGTAAAATGAGAATCATACTTGCATTATCCATCTCAAAGAACAGTTTTGAGAACAGAATTTTGTAAATCTTAAAGTGCTAGTTTTTGCCCTTGTGCTTCTCATGTCACTTAGCATTTGCTATTGTATGTAACAGATCTTTGATTTTAAGCTCAATGTGGGAAGGGACCAAGTCTTAGATTTTGGGGAGGATCCTAATTCAGGACCTAACTCAGAACTTTGCATATACTCCAAACCAAGTCTTCCAACATCCACTCCACCCTTCATTCCAAGGATCCCTCAAATGGTACTGTGGTCATAAAATTTCAATTAATAGAACTAATTTGGTGAACTAAAAATAGCACAAAACCCAAATACTAATCTTTCTACTGAATTCACACATACACACACACACACACACACACACACACACACACACACGCTACCAACCTCATTTCAGAGGGAAAAAATTAAATGAATCCAAAATTGAACCTATAGTTCTTTTTAAATCTTTTGAACTAAAACAAAAACAAATGAGAGAAGAAAGATGGAAAATGGAGAGGGGAGACAAGAGAGAAGAAAGGAAAAGGAGATAGGAGAAGGGAAAGAAAAGAGAAGGAAGGAGGAAAAGGAACAATTAATGGGAGAGAGAGAGAAGAGGAAAAGGAAAAGGTGGATGTGGAGGTGAGGAAAGGGGAGAAGTAAAGCCTTAGAAAGAAAATAATTCTTGAGCATTCCATCAACCTCATCTTTTTTGTTAAACTTTTTTCCACTCGATATCCCTTTTCACCTGAGAAGTTTTTATGCGACCACAGGAATATAGGTATATAAAATAGAGATACAAATCAAACATTTACTGATAATAAATCATAATTTCATAACCCCACATTCAGCCATGCAACCCCATATGGGGTTGGGACTCACAGTTCAAGAAGTTTTATTCTAGATTGCCTAATTCTTCCAGTTTGGAGCACTTAAGGGAAAAATGTGAAGTCAGAGTACTACAAGATATGAGTTCCAAGATACTGAATTCTTCCCCATTTCTCACCCCAGGATGCAAATGCCAGGACACCATCATGCAACAGAATCACCTGTCTTCATATTCCCCCAGATCACTTGAGCATCTATAGATGAAATAGAGGAGGGAAGGATTTGGTATTCCCAAAGAGATTTCTCTGCTTGTCATGAGGGCTGGAGCTAGGTTCCTTCAGAAAAGCAGAACAGCTGGGGCATTCTTCCAACAGAGCTGAAACCTGAAACAGCAGTTTTCTGATTGAGTTTGTAAATGTGGGGAGTGGACAGAGTGAAGATCTACTCAGTGATATGGTTTAAAAAAGGGGGGGAGACAAGCATTTTTACTTTAAGAAGAAGTTTCAGAATCATGCAAATCAGTGATCCTATAAGTACTTCAGGGTTCAAAAAAGGTTCTCAGAGGCAATCTAGTCAGCCCCATACTTAACTAAAATCTCCTCTGCATCAAGGATGACAAGTGGTCAATCCAACTTTGAGTTGAATAGTAGCTCACTACCTCCCAGAGTAGCCCATGCCATTCTTAGAAGGTGCTAATTGTTTAGAAGATTTTCCCAGCCTAACATAAAGTCTCTTCTTGTGCTTCCCTCCTACTGCTTTCAATTCTGCTTTTCTCAGGCCAAAAAGAATAAATGTGATCCTGTTCTTTGTCCTACAGGACAGATCTTGAAGACAGTTGTCATGCTCCTCCTGAATCTTTTCTCTAATCATTTTCCAGTTCCTTCAATTAACTTTCATATACTATTATCTCAAGACTTTTCACTATTCACATTGTCCTACTCTAGATACTCTAGTTTCCAGTTTGTTAAACTGTGCTTTGTGACCCCCATATGGGGTCTTGTAACTGAATGTGAGGATTACAAAATTATGATTTTATTATGTTTAATTTGGATATCTATTTTATATGCCTATATACATGGGGTCATGCAAAAAATTTTCAGGCAAATAGGGATAGGGAGTGGAAAAAAGTTTTGAGTTTTGCATTTAGTTTACCAATGGCCTTAGCAGCAAGGAGTATACAGTGGTTAGAGTGCTGTGTCTGGAGTCAGAAAGACTTGAATTCAAATGCTGCCTCAGATGCTTCCTAGCTGTGCGATACTGGGCAAGTTCCTTAACTTCTGCTTGCCTTCGTTTCCTCAAATGTAAAATACAGATCATAATAGCACCCATCTCCTAGGATTATTGTGAGGATCAAATGTGACATTATTTGTAAAGTGCACATTATTATGCACAGTTCCCAGCACATAGTAATTATTTACTATATGTTTGTTTTCTTCATAAAATAACAACTTTAAAACCCAATTCAGCAGTTTTATGTGAGACTTCTCACCTCCCTGGTCTTAGACATCAAAGCTCTCTTAATGCAGCCTAGCTTAACTCTAGGGAATTCTGGGGATCATTGCCATGTTAACTGTTATTGAACTTACAATCCACTAAAACTTCCTGTGATCTTTTTCTTTTTTTTACAACAGTATGTAACCACACTTCCTTCATCTTGTACTAGTGTAATTTTTTTTTAATGAAAGCACAGAACATAATAGTTATTCATAGTCAATTATTATAGTCCTCCCAATTCAGTAGATTGTTTTGGATCCTCACCTTGTTACCCCAGATGCTAGTTATCCCTCACAACTTTGGATCATCTGCAAATTTAGAAGCATATTATCAATGCCTTCATCCATATCATTCACATAAGGAAAATAAAATATGACCTAATATGCCAGCAAGTCCTTTAGATCAATTAGAGCTGCCCAATAGCAGAACATGCCCAAAGTCAGAGATTGTATTTCTCAGGCTCTGGAAACCAGTTGTTAGAGCTTCCTTACTGTTCTAACAGCCCATATGTTGTTCATATCCAGTTCTGGGGTGTAAGGAATCTAATGGCATGCTAGCCCCATAGTCCAGGTCTCACCATAACTCTCTTCCAGATGCTCTCCATAGGTCTGTCTCACGAATTCCAATAGCATTACTGCATGAGAGAGTACAAGATAGACTATTTGTCCTACACATTTTTTTTAAATTTAGGAGCCTCACTTCTGCTTGGGGACTCTTGCTAACTTCATCAGTTCAGGGAAAAAAATCAACTAATCATTTTTTCTGCTTTGACTGCTCTAGACCCTTTGCTTTCGGTAGTCTTGGGAAGGTAGTTGATATAAAGAAGGAAGACAAAAAAGGATAAAACTTTTAATTAAAAAAAAAATTTAATGTTTAGCAGTCCTTAAAATCTTCTATCCACCCTTCATGGCAAAGTGTGGTATCAGGAGGGGATGATCTATTTGAAAAGGCAAGTTCTTTAACCAAGAAGATAAAGATAAAAATGTTATTCTACATTTTAGAGGGAATAGAAGGTTTGATTAACAGGAGTCTTTTAAAAGTAAAATGGTTAATTTCTAAAATAAAATTAATTTTAGTTATGTTTATTTAAATCAAAAAGTTTCCTTTATGATTAAGTAGTCAAGAAATGTCAACCACTTGAAGAAATAAAAAATAAAATCTGGGAATATTCCCAAATGAAATGTGTGCTGTGCGCGCCTATGCCTTCAATCAAATCAATGATTGATAAAAATGTTAAACAACAGAAGGTCAAGCTCTGATCCCTTAGGCATTCCTCTAGAGATTTTTCCTCCACATTGACATCAGCACATTAATTACTAAATTTGGGGTGGAATTATTCAGACAATTATAAATAATCTATATCATCAACTAATTCACATTTCTCCATCTTGTCTCCAACTATGAGAGATTTGGTCAAATGCTTTGTGGAAATTCAGTTATTTTAGCTTCCTCTAAGATTTACTAAGATTTTTAAAAGATAACTGAAAGCAACTTAGGAATCAATTTTGCTAGTCCTGTATCTTTTGATATGGTTGATTGGAGCCTAATGACTTTAATTTATTGATTGTAATTGTTTTTGTTTTCATTTTTTTTTATTTCAACTCTGTTAACCATTATTATTCTATTCTATTCTCTTTTTTTAAAGCTAAATCTCCTTGGTAGATAAAACATAAAAGAAAAAAGAGTTAAGTCTTTCGGCCTTCTCTCAATCATCCATTCTCATTACTGTTGTTCATTCTTGAAGAAAACCAATAACATCAGGAAGGGTGATGTCTTGACTTGCAAGTGAATTAGATTTAAGCAAAGCAGAACTGTACAGTCATCAACCTGACTCTCTCTTACCGTTCTCATTATAGTTGTTCTTATTCTTGAAGAGGACCATGACCTCAGGGATGTCATGATGTTTTTTCATACATTCTAAATAGTAGTTCTATTCCTTGTTTTATTATTCTTTTTTTATTCACATAGAAAAATGAAGTCTTTTGTTGTTCTTAAAATTCATTATTTTGACTTGTAATGGTTCTTATATGCACTTAGAACTGTTCTACTCTTTGGCATTTATCCTGCATTATTTGCCATTGCTTCCATATTATATACACATTTCTTTTTAATAATTTAATTTAAGCATATCTTTCCTTTCAATAGTGATGTGGGGTCTCTAGCTATGGGAGTGTTGAAAGTACTGCCAAACATGATTTTTGTGTCAGCTGGTTTTACTTAATGTTTATTTTTGGTTGTAAAGTGGGATGCTGATTAGATAGTGAGCATATTTGAAAATGAATGTGATACCAAAAAAAGGCATCACAGAATTACAGAGTTAAGAGCTGGAAGGGTTCATAGAGGCCATCTAGTATAAGTACTTTGTTTTACTTAGGAAAAAATTGAGACTTATTGAGGCTAAATGGCATATGTCCAGACCAAAGAATGAAATAAAACAAAACCAAAGCCCAAAAAATAGTCCAACAACAACCAATTTAGATAGTAAAAACACCAAAAATAATAATGGTAATAAACAAGAAATTTGGAAAGAGATTACAAGTCACACAATTAGTATCAGAAGAAAAATCTGAAAGGAGACTTTACAGGCTTCCAGTCCAATATGCCCTACAATCAATATGCTCTATGTCACAAGTTTGATAAAACTTATTTTAATAATGAAATAAAAGAGGCATGATAGAGAAATAGTATGATCATAAATAAATATACTTCAAGGTAGCTAGGCTCCACAGTGCTTAGAGAAGAAGACCTGAAGTCAGGAAGAGCTGAGTTCAAATGCAGCTTCATTCACTTACTACTTATGTGGCTTTGGGTAAATCACTTAATCTTAGTCTCCTTCACTTTATTTATATATAAAATTAGTATAAAAGCACCTTTACCTCTCATGATTGTTATGAACATGAAATAAGGTAATATTTGTAAGTTGCACATTTTAAAGCATTATGTAAATGTTAACTATTGCTAGCTATTATCAGTCTCTTCAAATATCCTTTCTTTCTTTCTCATAAGAACCATTTGTTTTTAGACCTTCATAATTTGATTTTTGAGATCATTCTATTGCTATTGCACCAACTTTCACTGTAGAATTTTAGACCTTGATAATCTTTTTTCCATTTGAAGTGTACTTCCATATGCATATGTGTCAGACTATCCAGTTTTTCACTTCTCTATCATGAACTGAGATGAAATTTCCTCCCAAGGTTCCAATTTTTTTTTCTACAGCAATGATCAGTTCCTCTTTATTAGTCTGAATCAGAACCAAAATAGTAGGTTTACTCTTCACTTACTGTCATGTTTTGCAGATATAAATAACCATGAAGACAGATCAAGAATTTATCAGGTACTTTTGGCAAAGCATGAACTCAAACAGATGTTCAGATAATCTCAGTCTTCCATCAAGTCTCCATATGAAACTTGTGATTTGTTTCCTAACTTCTATTGAGTTCTCCCTGACATGGTTGAATTTTTGTTGTTATTTTGTTTCTGTAGAGTTTTTTGTCATGGTGGTGTTTTCTTTTTTGGTCTGAACATCTGATTAATATAGGAAGCTCTCCCATAGAAAATTTGGTACTCAATTTTTTTAAATGAATGTTAAAAGTTGGCTTTATATGTAATTGGAAAAAAATAAAATACTATTTTTAAAAAGGGTATCAGAATTATGATCAAAGGGATGACCAATATAAACTATTGATGACTATAAAAGATTGAAAATGAATAGACTCTCCACCTCTTCACAAAAAAGAGATAGAACTTGAAGTGCAGACTGTGGTGTTCATTTTCTAACATGGCCAACATGTTTTTTCTTAATTTTTTTCTTAATCTTACTTGTTACAAGGCAATACTACTAATTGGGAGAATGGAAAGAATCATAGAGACTAAGGCAAGTAGGTAGGTAGATAGTGAAGGCAGAAAAAAAACATAAAAGACGTAAGTATCAATAAAATATTTTAATATTCACCCAGGGAACTGAAGGATGTTCTACTTCTGACACATTCTGACTGTGTGATTCTGGGCAAGTAGCTTAACTACTTAGTGTCCCAAGCAGCTCTCCAAGAATAAGAGTTGCTTAATGGCTATTTCTATGCATTGACAGAAAGGTGTACTCCACATGGGAATACTAACAAGTATTCTTTCCAGCTTATTATCAGGAAAAGTTTCCTAGCAATTAGAGCTATCTAAATGTGGAATGGTTGCTTCAAATGAGATTCGGTTTCCTTCCTTAGAGATACCCAAGAGAAAGTAGAACGACTATTTGTTGGGCATGTTATGTAGAGATTCCTTTGGTTTGTGGTTTGGACAGCGTAGATTGTGAGATTCCTTCCAACTAACTGTCTGATTCTATTAGCACATTTTAAGCATGTGTATTTACAACCTGGGCAAAGACACAGAGGTAGGAGATATAATGACACACTCAGGGAACATAGAGTACGGCAATTTCTCTGTAATTTACACTATATAAAATGACATTAATTAAATTTGCAAAATTAGGGGTAGAGCCATTCATGCCATTAAAAAATTTTAATGTCAAGATAAGTAGTTTATATTTTGTCTCAGAGCAAAAGGAAAATCCTAAAATTTCTTGAACATAGAATTTGCATAGTCAGAACTATTTGTAAGGAAAACAATTTTGTCAGATGAGTGGAAGATGAATTGGAAGGAAAAGATCCAACACTTAGCACAGTGCCTGGCACATAATAGGCATATAAATATTTATTTATTTATAAAAAGGAAGATGAATAGGAAGGAAAAGATCCAACACTTAGCACAGTACCTGGCACATAATAGGCATATAAATATTTCTTTATTCATAAAGAGGAAGATGAATTGGAAGGAAAAGATCTAACACTTAGCACAGTGCTTGGCACATAGTAGGCATATAAATATTTATTTATTTTAAAACTCAATAAATGTTTATTTATTGAGTGACTGATTGAAAATTGTAAGCATAAACATCAATTAATTCAATAGTCCAGGCAAGAAGTGATGAAGATGTGAACTAGATCTTGTAAATTTGTAAAATAGGAAGAATGAGATAAATGCAAGATATATCAAGGAGGTAGAAGTCATTAGATATGTCAATCAATTGGACTAGGTGAGGCAAATGAAGGAAGGGTCAAGGATGATTTGGGGGTCTTGAACCTGGATCACTAAAAGGATAATAGTCCCTTCAACAGGAATAGAGAAGTTTGAAGGAAGGACAGGTTTAGGGGAAAGGATAATGAGTTGTCTTTTTGTCACATTGGCTGTCATATGCCTTTCAACATCCCTTTGGAAATACCTAACAGCCAATTGATAATACAAATCTGAACTGAAGAGAGTTTAGAGCTTGAATACATACATTTGGGAGTTATCTGTACCACAATAACAATTGATTCTATGGAAACTGAAGACACTCTGGTTTTCCTACACCTCCCAAAAGCACTGGGATTCCCTGACCTAGAAACATGGATTCTGTATATGTGGGATCCAGAAGCAGACTACTGTGCTACTTCCTAATTACCTCCACTCTCTAACTTTCCTATATAGGTGTCTTCTTTTATTAGAATGTAATCCCTTTGCACATTGTACAAATTTAGCTAATACTTAGCTAAATACCTGGCACATTTTAAACTTTTAATAAATGCTTTTGTCATTTATTCATTTATATCACCAAAAGGGTGCATGTTTGTATGACTAGATGTGTATGTGTGTGCAGAAGCAGACAGACAGAGATAATAGAATGAAAAAAGAGGAATATTCCATTCCATTTCATGAAAAACACCCCCAGTCAGGGGAGTAAATGAAAAAGCAGTCTGATAGATAGGAGAACCAAGAGAGAGAGTTGTCAAGCAGGAGGAAAGAATATCTAAGAGGAGAGGATCGTCAAAAGTGTGAGAGTTGCAGAAAGGTCCAGTTGAAATTTAAGACCAGATTTAGTAATTAAGCAATCTTCTTAGATAAAATAGTGTGAATCAAGTGGTTAGGTCACAAACTAGATTTCTAGGGATAAATGAGTGGAAGATAGATGAGCCAACAAATGTAGAGAGATTTTTCTAGTTGTTTCCTTGAAATCAGTTCTCTAGTTCATCTTTACCCTTACTTTATACATTTTCAGCTCTAATAAGAGGCCATAATTTTTCTTGCTGGATTTCTTCTGGGATACTATTCCCTCTGAATTATTGAGTTCTGTGATAATATTATTCCTTTCTTGTGCCTGTTATTCTCTGTGGTTTCTGGTTTGGTAGATATTTGTGGGTAAACTTCTCCCTCCCCCTTCCATTTTCAGTTTAAAATTTTCTTGATCACTGGCTATTGCTAGCTAGCCAAGAGCATGCCATTTCTATATTTTAAGTTTTGGTTCAGAAACCAAAATCTTATTCTAAAGCACCATGAATGAATTGTTGATTTGCTAAATCTTCCTCTCTCTTCTAAAACTATTTCCTTTCACCAGAAACAATGATGAAAATAGTCACCTTTGCCCTTAAGGTCACAGGTCTCTTACTTAAGAATTCATTATCCATAATGGTACTTTCTAGTTCTTTTTGGTGGCACAAATCAGAGAAAATGGATGGATATGGATTAGAAGGCTTGACAAGATTGTCACATCTCAAATAGACCATATCTCCAAATAGATATATGGTTATTTCCACATTCTTCAGCATGGAGTTACTCAGCATCACTACTCAACTTTTCTTCCTCTCACCATCTGGTTGACTTTTATCTGCATGGCACTTAGCTATCCACATCATTATTCTTTAGAGCACAAAAAGTTGTTTCTTCTTCAAAGCCGTAGATTTGGTATAATAGCTAGAAAGTATGATGTAGTGGGTAAAAAGTCAGTTCCAGAGTTGGGAGCACCTGGGTAGAAGCTGAATTTTTAATAGATTCTATGTCAGTGGCCCCCAAAAAGCCATTAACCTCTTATTTACCCTGGGACTCCCAGGCCATTCTCTAAGATTACAAGTTGAAGAACAGGTCAAACTAGAAGGTACAGTAGATAGTGTGTAGGAGCTGGAATCAGAAAGAACTGAGTTCAAATCCTGCCACAGACTCTAAGTTTGTGACCTAATGCTCTGTGACTCAGTTTCCTCATGTAAATTAACAGTCGTAAAGCATATTTTTTAGCTTTAAAACACTATATAAACACTGGTCATTATTATTAGTAGTATTATTAATATTAATCTACATTTGAGATTGATAAGAATTTTTAACCAGGATCTCTCTCAAGATCTGGAGCAAGAATAAAAATATCTCCCTAGGTTCTATGATACTTCCTTCTCTGTCCATATTTATCTATCCCCCAATCTCTGGGGGATAATACACCTTTAGATTTCTTATTTATGTTTCCCTTTAAAACAGCATTTCTATCCTACCAAAGAACTTTTCAATCTTCTTGATAACCCTCAAAACTGGGAAAAAATACCATTCATCCAGTTCTTTAATCTTCTCTTCTAGTGGAGAATTCAACCTTTATTTTGCACATAGACAGCTGTTAACTGGCACTAGCAGGAATATAAACAGAGTACCCTCTTTGTGAGATCACTGAAAAATTCCCCCGCCTGCCAAGCTTACTGGAAGCAAGGGCCTCAGTCCTCTGTTGTTCTTGTGACTAACTCTCATGCCTAACTGCCTCTTTGCCACCTGCTCACCACCTGTTCTTTTGGGAGTCCTGATCAGGGTTTATTTTATTAATAGCAGGCTTTGTCTCAATAGAATACTAGCTTGCTCAGCTGCCATCAATTCTTCCAAAGGCTTACCGCAAAGAACAACAAAAACAAACAAACAAAATAAAAAAGACTTTAGCTTCTGTCTTCCAGAAGGCTAAGTAGAAATCATTTTCCAGCTGTTGTTACTTCTCCCTGTTCTCCTTCCTCACTTATCAATAATCAAGTGCTTCTTCAGGTCTTATTCCATCTTTAGATCAATGATAGAGCTTCCTTGGGACAAAATAACAGTATGAATGTGGCCTGTACCCTTATTTCAGTGAGTTCTTAAAAAATGATTCTTTTTCAAAGGTTTTGCAACTGCCAATGTTGAAAAACTACCCATGCATATATCTTGTAAATAAAAAGCTATAATAAAATAACTGTTTTAAAAATAAATTTTAAAAAATGATTCTTGTTCTCTTGAAGTCTCCATTCCCTCCTGCATTTCCCTTGAAGACAGTACATCTATCCCATCTTCCAGCTTCTACTCTTCCCCCTATCTCTCTCAAGCTCTATACCAGAGTATAATATCCTTGACAGTAAAAAAAAAATGTCTTATCCTCTGATTTCTCAACCCACCAACCAACTTTTAAATTAATGTTTTGCACTTAGGAAGTGCTTAGTTATTGTTTTTCAAAAGAACAACTCACAGAATCACAGAAAATTGAGAATTAGAGAGATCTCCCCTATTCCAACTGATGAAAAGAAATCCAAATGTCAAGTGGTCAAACAGACACAACCTGAAGATACCCAAGGAGAGGGAAATCAGCAAGAACTGAAGCAGCCGTTTCCGTTCGGGAGATCATTCATTGTAAGTATTTCCTGACATCAAGCCTAAACATATGTCTCTGTAGCTTCTGTCTATTGTTCTGTCTTTAGCCCTCTGAGGGCTAAAGAGAATATGCTTAAAGCCTCTTCAGAATGATAATCCTTTATCCACTAAAGTTGCTTATCAATTCCCTTTGCAAGAAATCAGATTCACATGGCACATAGTCCATCCCATATATCAGATGACTTGTGTGTATGTGTATTATAATGTATCATATACACATACATATACTATATGTATATGTTATATACATAGATATATTCTTCTATATGAATACATAACACTCCATGAAACTCAAGTAATGACTACTTTAGAAAGAACTAGGAAAAAAGGGAGAGGGGAAGGAGCAAAATATGCAACCCCACCTAGTACAGGCATCTGAAATATAAATTTGATGGGAGGTATGTGAAACAAGCCTCTTGCTTTGTGTGTTTGTGTGCATATACATATATGTGCATTTTTGTATATATATGTGTATGTATGTGTATCTATTTTGTAGATGTATATCTACATTTTATAGATGGAATGAATATACATATATGTGCTTATATGCCTTTATTTATTTTGTATATGTGTATATATATGCATATACATATTGTATATAGAATGTGTGTTGCATGTGGATATATGTGTGTATCTAAATTTATGTATCTATTATGATATCGTTACATACATAGACACACACATATATACATACATATAGATATATATACATATAGTTATATGCATAGGCACATACACCTATATTATATGTATATATGTACATATATATATATATATATATATATGGAGGGAGAGAGAGAGAGAGAGAGAGAGAGAGAGAGAGAGAGAGAGAGAGAGAGAGATCTACACACAAAGTGATAAGAAGTGAAGAGAGAGCAAGAAAGTAGAAACTGCCAAAAGGGTGACTCTTGTCAGACACAAAGAATTCATCCCCCCCAAAAAAAGAAAGACATATAAAGAAAAATAGACAGAGAGACAGAGAGAGAAAAAGATCCATGAACTATATATATACTCAGGTAGAATTGAAATGTAAGAACACCTCTGTTGCAAAAGTCCCAAATAACATGGTTTGAATACCAACCTTTCTGATGATAGCAAACATTCTTTAATTATTGTTTAGCATTTACTCCCTTTCTAGGTGGGAATAAAACTGCCTGTTTCCTACCTGATTCATGCATGTACTTCCAATATCCTTTGTATTTTCTCCCCACCATCACTTGAAAGGAAGACTCCCTTTAACCACATCCTAAAATAGAATTACTCTTCAAGAAGATGAGATAAGCAAAAAATTGGAGCACTGGAGAACTTTGTTCCCCTACTGAAAATACAGGCAACTCCAAAGAAATTAATCCTAGGACAAACTGAGAGAATGAGAGAATACTAGCAGTTGGCAAAGGTAACCATTCCCTCTGACCTTGGGCTAATTCCTGGCTAAAAGTTGTGTTAAAGATTAAATATTTAGATTATTCCAAATTTATTTTGTGTTCTTCTCAAACCCAGGAGGACACTAATCCCAGGAAACCATAGGAAAGAGAGAAACATCACTTGCTATGTGCTAAGCACTTTACAAATATTATCTCATTTGATTCTTCCACTGACTCTAGGAGATTTGTGCTATTATGATCCCCACTTGATAGTTGAGGATAGTTACTAATTTAGAGTAGTAAATGTCTGAGGCTAGATTTGAATTCAGCTCTTCCTGACTCCAGGCCCAGTATTCTATCCACTGAACCATCTAGTTATTCTTTGGGGAAAAAAAAACAGTCCCTGAAATTCAAGGTCTTGTTTTTTAATCTCATGAAAGAGAGAAGGATTCATGCAGTCAACTTTCAACTGATTTAGACAGAACATTAGAAATTCCTGTAATTCTCCTGATTCCAAACAAATAGGATTCTAGGGTCCCAGGAGTGCCAGTCCCCAGGATTTGGAATTTTGATGTTCTTTAGTCTGAATTGAAATAGGGCACAGATAAAATACCCCTGGAGGCTGATACCCGCTGGGGTCTCCCAAGCCCCTGACTTTAAGCTTCAAAGACTCAAAGACACAGTCTCAGATATGTGTCCAATATCACTATTGCACTGCCAGTTTGTCAATCAAATCCAACTCTTTACTAGGAGACAATTGCCTTGCCCCCTGTATCTTGCTCCAGCTGGAGAGTGTACTACACCCCAACTATTCTACCTTGTAGTTTTGTAATTTGCATATTTGTTTTTTGTTTACTGGAGTATAGCTCCTGGCTGAGATCCTATCTTCTTCATCCTTGAATCCTCATTGTCCCCAGCATGGTGCTTTGTGTATAGGAGACATTTTTTAAATGTTTGCTATTGTTGTTGAAGAAATAAATGGATGAATGAACAAGGAAAGCAGAGTTAGGCTGGGGGAGAGGGAATAGAGTGGAAAGTTTTTGAGTCAACAGTGGTATTGACAGTCAGTCCATAACTATCCCTTTCTACACATCCTGAAATCTGCCCATAATCAAAAAGAAAAAAAAGAAAAAATCTCTACCTACAGTTTAATGAGGATAGGAAAGATTAGTTTAGCTTGGAAAAAATCTGGACCACCCAAAAATATTTATGAAACTCCCTCTCCCAGCATAATTATATAACCTCCATCCCTGCCATCCTTCTTTCCCCTACTTTCCCCTTTTCCTAACTAGCTCACTCACTGACAGAACAGAATTCCAGGTTCCTCCCTGACCAGGATCTTCTCTGTTTTCCTGTCTACTACCCTTTGCTGTAGTGGCCCTTGGGACCTATAGACCCATTTCATTTTTACCTAAGTCCTCTGTGCAATTGTTGCTTTCATCCTATTCTTCAAAATTCATTTTCTTCAGTGGTAGTCTGTCCCCTGAGTCCTTGTCAAGGAAACTACTTCCATGATGTGCTAAACTATAAATGGTACTTTCCTGACAATGTCAGTGCCCAGTGGAAAATAAAATTGCCTTTATTGTCTGCCATTTTGCCAGTTTCTGGCCCTCTGTTTTTCTAACCCCATACCTACCCCATGAGATCTGTTTGGGTAGTAGCTATTCCAGTGGAATATGTGGAGGCATTTGTCAATAGTTCCCATACTTTTCTAGGTCAGAAATAAGAAAGGGGGGGGGGGGGACGGTATTTAGAACGCTTATACCTTTTTCAGACATTTTCTTTAAAAGCAAAAATAAACCATATCATCCTCCTTCCTTCACTTCCTCCAAATGCTTGCATGGAAATAACAGGATTTTCCTTATTCCAACACGCCAAATGGAAACACTCTTGAGATATACAAGAGAGACTTGGAGCTTTGCTGAAGATCCAAGAACTGAGAGGAGCAAATCATAAAAGTATTTTCTTGAACAGTCAGTAAGGAATCAAAGTCAGCTTTTGTGACTAAATTTTCATATCTCTACTTCTATCCCTGGCCTACTCTAGTCACCAATTAATATTAATTAATCCTGATAACATAATTGATTGATCTTCAAATCATTTCTCATTCTTTTTGGTTCATAGAGATTCCCATCAGGGAAAAAATAGTGGCTAATCAACTCCACTGTCAGTATCACCCTTCATGTCCCTTTCTGAATCCCAGCATACCTATCTATAAAATGGGATCTTTGATTTAGGCAATCTTGAATATGCTTTCTGACGCCAACCTTCTGTCTAATTATGAATATCAAAAAGGACTAAATCAAACTCGTCAAACTCTCCATATGGTACTGACCAAATCACTTAACCTCATGATGACTGAGTTTTCTTATTTATGTGTTAAATGGGGATTATGTGCAGACATCTTATGAATGAATAAATTAATGAATGATTGAAAAGGGCTTTCTGAGCCCTGTGCAAATGACAGGCTTCACTGAGCAGACGGAAGGCGTCAGAGATAAAACCGGGAGATAGGTCAGTGTTGCAGCCAGGGATAGAATGACAGCATTTTGGAATGTGGAAGAAACTATTAATATTCCTTAATGCGGTGCCTTTGCTTTCCTAATCCAGACCAAGAAGTGAAGAAATTATTAAAAATGTGTATATTCAGTCTAAACAACCAGACAAGACCAGCTGTTCCTTAAGTGGTTACACTCCAGCAACCTTCCCTGAACGTTAACTGCAGAATCAAAAGCATGAACCACATGGGTAGTGGAAGTGAAGCAGGTGTGTAAAGCAAGCACGGAAAGCTCACGTGTGAGCACAATTAGCTGAGGCCATGGAAGTAACAGGATTCACATTTGTGCATGTCATTGAAGTTCAAAAGAAAGAAAAACCCCCTTGAACAGACCTCATTTTAATATTACACTCATTAAAGAAACAAAACCCTCTGGGGAACTCTGGCTCATAGAAGGCCTCTCACCAGGCTCCATTCCCCTAGGAATGGGCCCTCCCTTTGTAGAAAGGAGCTCTAGGGCAACCACTGATCCCTGTAATTACAAACCAAAAGGTGATATTAATTCATGCTTTAAAAAAAAAAAAAAAAAGCATTCAAATGAAGCAATTGAGATAAGAGTATATCTCAGCCATAGCTGTCTTTTAGCAAAGGTAAATTAGAGAGCCACCCAGACATTACAACAACTTCATCCTCAATAACAATGGAACAATGAATTTGAAATTTGCAAAAGCAGTTTTCACGGACTTTATTTATTACATGGAGAGAAACAAACAGTCCTTACTAGTGTTCAGTGTCTCAAACAGAATGTAAAAGTTACACAAACACACACACGTATATGTATGTAAATCATTCCAGAAAAGCCTCATACTGCTGTAAAATAAAGTATTTGCTTTGTAACAAAATGAAATAAATGTTTAATGCTTGCATTTTTCTTGTTTTTTCTTTTGCAAATACCATGATCCAATCAAGGTTTAGCACAGTGCCTGGTACTTTTTTGTTGTTCAATAATTTCATTCACATCAACTCTTCATGAGTCCTTTTGGAGTTTTCTTAGCAAAGATACTGAAGTGATTTGCCATTTCCTGCTTCAGAAGGTTTGCCACATGGTAAATGTTTAATAAATCCTTTATCTAGTTACTATAATCATATTTGTATTGGTATTACCAAGAAGCAGCATGATCTTAGCTACTCTGATCAATACAATGATCCAAGACAATTCCAAAGGACTCGTGATAAAAAATACCAACTCTCTTCCAGAGAGAGAAGTACTGAAATATGTTGAAATATATATTCTTCCTTTTCTTTTTTGTTTGTTTCTTGTCACATGGTTAATACAGAAATAAGTTTTGCATTATTTCACATGAATAAGTAATATCATGTTGCTTGCCTTCTCAGGTAAGAGATGGTTGGAGAGAGGGAATTTGAAACTAAGCTAAAAAGAAGAATTGTAAAAATAAATAAATTGTAATTTTTAAAGGAAGCATGATAGATTATAGTGAGCTAGCCTTCAGAAATAGGAAGACCTGGATTCAAATACTATTTCTGACATATATTAACTTAGCAAGTCACTTAACCTCTCAAATGCACTGAAAAGATCATGAAGGTTCTGATCTGCATTGATTTAGGTTACTCAACCAGAACCCCCTATGTTAACATAACTAAAAGATTTAGTGACAAAAATACTGTGACTATCAATCATTATTTAACAAAGTCCTGAAAAACCATAATTGTTTTTTCTACATTTACACCATTTTTTCTTTTCTAGAAAAGCTGGGGATTTGTTGACTATCGAGACTGAGTCTTGATTTTGGATTTTGTTTGTTAGTTTATTCAGTTTTTAAGGAAAAATATGTTAATAGAAGCAAAAAGAAATGGCAGTCTCTTTCTAAGCCTCAGGATACTTGGAGCATGTTTTATTGTGGGATCTACATTTAAGAGATATGGGTGGCATGATGGATACAGCTTGAATAATGCAGGAAATAATCTAAGAAAATTGTCCCAGAGTGATAGAACATGAAGGGAAAGTAGAAACAGAAAAAAATCCACCAATCACTACCTCAAAGAGATCCTATGTGGAAAACACAAAGGAATATTATTGCCAAATTTCAAAAACCCTAGATCAAAGAGAAAACTTTGCAAGAAACAGGATAAAAATTAATTTAAATATGCTGGAGCTACAATTAGAATTGTACAAGACTTATAAGCAGCTCTAAAAAAGACCACAGATCCTGGAATCATATCTACCTACAATCAAAAGAACTAGGCCTGCAGCCAAAAATATCATATACAGCAAAATTATTTATAATCCTGAATGAAAAAAAAAATGGACATTCAACAAACTTGCAGGTTTTCAGGCCTTTCTATTAACTAAACTTGAATTTAACAGAAAATTTAACATATAAGAGCCTATATGAAAGATTAATTTCCAGAAATTTAATATGGACAAACTATGTAAATGTGGACACATTATTTATTTTTTATATATGTATATATTTATATGTATATAAAATTCACATCAACAATAGAGTAGCTCAAAAGAAAGATTAGAGAAGATAAGACAAAAATAACAATCATGTTATACAAATGAGGTAAAAACACACAAAGTCATTAAAGGGGAGAAGAGAGTTTATAGTTCTGAAAACCTACTCACATCAGAAATGGATTCAATAGATAACACTACTTATATACCATAAAGAGTAGAGCACCCTTCAGAATCTATAAAGAAATAAGAGGAGGGATGAGTGGATGGGGAAGCAAAGGGTAAGGAAAAAAAGATGGGGAGGTTAAGTAATAGCAAGGCAGGTTATGGAGCAGAATTTAATTAAAGAGGCAGCAAGGAGAGGAAAGATGTTTGTGTATATGGGGTGGATGTGGGTGTGAGTGTATATATATATATATATATATATATGTATGTATGTATGTAAATATATCCTTTCTTAAATGTAGCTTATTTGGAAATGGTGGAGAAAGGAAGAAAGAGGGGAAAAAGAATAAAGAAAATAAGGTGAGCAGACACAATCAGAGAACAATTTACAAGGAAGTAAAGAAAATGGTCATTCATTAATATAATTTATTCTATTAATATATATACTTTCTTGATATGGTAATTTGTTGTTATATATTTTGAATCCTCCTGGATGTTATACAGGGCACATGACAATGTTCTCTTTTATTTTACTTTATTTTGTTTTATGTTTCTTTTCTGTTTTCCTTTTTTTCCTTACTTTTTTTTTCAAATAAAAAATAGAAAAACTGCTACTACATTATAGAAAGGATATTAACAAGCTCAGATGTGTTCAAAGGAGGGTAACTCTGATGTGAGAGGACTTGAAACCATTAAATTAAATAAGGATAGACTGGGAAAAAAAAGATAATTAACTTGAATTTAAACTAGAATTTAGAGGGATTTCAGTAAAAAATCATAACTGTCTTCTAATATCCAACGGTTTGCTACATGGAAAAGCAATTTTTAGACTGACTCTACTTAGCCACTGAATGCAAAAAAGTAGGAGCAATGTTGGTATAATATAAAGAGATAGCATCAGCTCAATATAAAGAAAAAACTTCTTAATAATCAGATCTGCCCTAAAGTGAACATGTCTAGCTTGAAAGTTGATATTTCTTTCTTCTATTTCTAGAAATCTAGAGGTTGAATAACTGTTTTTAGGTCTTTGAAAACTGTTTTTCCAGATTTCAAATGCATTATTTCATTATTACTGAAGAAGAGATTTCTGCTTTAGGTATGGGCTGTGCTAAGTGGTCACTGGAATCACTTTTTAGGACTTCTGTGATGCTAGGCACACATGCAGTATACCAGGAAGCTCTTTGGCTAAAAGGAATTATAGGTTTCTTGCTTAGCATAGTCACTTGTGAGTATCAAGTTTAACACTCTGATTTTTATAGATGAGAAATCTAAAGTTCAGAAAGTGAAATGGTTTACCCATATACATAGATATCAGAGATAGATAGGAAATGGCAGAACTTGAATTCAAACTCAGTTCTTCTGACTTGAAATTCAGCATTTTCTCTACTATACCATACTGTCTTTCTTTATATACTCCAGAATCAGCAGAAGAATAGCCATCAGCTTTTAAAGCAGAATTATTTGAAAGCAATTAATTGATTCATGTATTCAAACCTTGTAATTCTGTAATCTTCAAACCATCAAACTTAAAGCCTCCAATAATAATAACTGATATTTCTACGAAGATTTAAAGTTTACAAAGTGTTTCATATAAACTGTCTCATTTATATTCTCCAACAATCTTGTGGGTGTAAATGCTATTTGTACTATTACCATTACCCCTTTTTTTAGTAGATGAGGAAATTGAAGCTGAATATGTGCCCAGGGTTATGCAACTAGTAAGTGCTTTTGGTGAAATTTGAACCCAAGGATTCTTGAATCTAAATCCAGCACAACAAACTGTCTTCAAGATCATAGAAGCATAGGATCATAGATCTGGACTTGGAAGGGACTTCAGAGTCTATATTATTCAACTCTTTCATTTATAAATGAAAAAACTGAAGCCCAGGGTGATCAAATGATTTGTCCAATGCATAAGATATAAAAAGGGGCAAAGAACATGAATAAGCACTTATTAAGTGCTAACTATGTGCCATGTAATATGGTAAATACTTTATAAACATCATCTCATTTGATTTTCACAACCCTCAGCAGGAGATACTATTATTTTCCTCGTTTTATAGATGAGGAAACTGAGGCAGATAGATGTTAAGTGACTTGCCCAGGATCACATAGCCATTAAGTGTCTGTGATCCTCATTCAGCCTTCAGTCCCAATGCCATGCTGCTCTAACTGAAAGGCACCTCAAAGGTCATCTTACAGATGAGGAAACTGAGGCCCAAAGTAGTTAAATGACATGATAAGTCACACAGATTTTAAGCATTGGAGGTGGAATTTGAATTCAAGTCCTCTAATTCCAGAGAAAATGTTCGTTCTACCTTATCAGTATTATGTTCCCTTCCTTATATTTCAAGCGAGGAAATTCAGATCCCAGTGAAATGATTTGTGCATATGGTGAGTGAATGATAGAGCCTAGATCAGAACCCAAGCTTCTTCATTCCAAGTCCATTGTTTATTCCATTATACTATAGCAAACATAGCTATCTCTTTTGAATCTGAGCCTGACATCCTAGCTTTCCTGCTGCAATTCTCAGATAGAATGCTGGAACAAATATCACAATCGTAATCCAAGTCTGCTAACCCGAGAGAAATGAGATATCCTTCCTGTTGCTCTCTTACTCTATTAGTGCTCAGAAATAGAAGCTAATAGACATATCACTGGCAGTCTCACTAAGCTTCATTCTTCCTAAGCAAAAGACTTTTGGGAAAGTACATAATGGTTGGCTATGTGATCTATGGTCTAGCCATTAGACCAAAACCCAGGGTCCTTTTAACATTAATGAAGAAGAGCTCTCAGCAGCATTACCAAAAGCATCTTCAAGAGATTTCTAAAAACGTATTTTTCAGATTTTTCTGCAGTGGAATAGGAGGACAGGAAAACATTCATTGTTCCCTCATAAGATATACCTCCCCAGGGGTTCTAGCAAGCAGAGACCTTATTTTCCTACAATTTCTGCATATAAAACTTTATTCAATAAAAATAAAACCGAATTTTGTAATTCAGTTTTTTGTTTTCCCATTTTGCTGATATATATACAGGACTAAAATCAACAGCATGAAATTGCTTCAGTCTGATTTCAGCATAAACAAACCTCCCAGCAATTGATATTCGATTACTTATAAAATAATTTTGGGGAAAGAGTTAGTCTAACATATAAGCAAGCTGAAATTTTAATTTTGTGTTCTTGGTTTCATTCCCTTTATTTTTACTGTTCCTTTCTCTAACCTTCCTCTATTTTTAAAAGGTATTTTTGGTGTCTTTTGATTTTACATCACGTCTATTTTCAGATATACCCCATACCAGTACTGAATCCTCCCTGATAACAAGAAAAAACAGTTCAGCAAAAGCTAGCAATAAAATGGCCACATTTGTCAGTCATTATTTTGTCTCCAAAATCTTTTATCTCTCTGCTGAGAGGAAGGAAGAATACTTAATTATCTGTTATTTCAGATTAAGGTTGTCATTACAATTAAAGTATGGCTTCCTTTTACCATTTTTATTTATATTATTTTAATCACTGTGTTTAGGGTTTCCCTGGATCTGCTTATTTCATATTGTATTGATTCATGCAAAACTTCACACATTTTCCTGAATCTTTCATGTTCATCATATTCATCATGATAATATTCCATTGATTCCTCAAATATTCTAATGAAAATGTTATTCCATCTACATGGGTATTTCCTCAGGAAATGCAGATCACAGCCCTTTCTTTCATGTTGGTCTGTATTGTACAATTCTTCCTTGGGTCCACCATGGTACAGAGAAAAGCTTGCTGAATTTGGAATCAGAGAACTTAAACTCAAATCCCAGCAATCACTTTCTATCTGGGCAAGTTTAAGTAAGTCACTTAGTTTCCCTGGACCTGTTTCTTCTGCCATATAGTGAGACAGTTGAACTAGAAAACCTCTGAGATCCAGATTTAAATCTGTGATCCTCCCATAAAATGAGTAATACTGGCAATGCTGTCCAGTATCCCATTAAATCTAATGTGTACCATGATTTTGTTCAGTCATTGATATATACCTGTTTTGTTTCTAGCTGTTTGACCCCACCAAAAATTTATTATTATTATATAAATATATCAATATATATAATTATGTATGTAATTACATAATAAATCAATATAAATCCATGTGTATATTGTGTATGTACATATTGCTATGAATGTTTTCTTGCCCTCCAATTTTAAATTTTCAAGATATTACTGAATATTATATTGCATTATACCATAAAATTAATCAAGAAAATATTTATTTATTTTATTTATTTATTAAGTGCTTTCTGTGTGCCTGGTGCTATCCTAGGTAATGAGATATAATAATCTTCCTTCAGGGAGATTAGAACCACCAGAGAATATAAGAAGGCAGACATTAGCAACTGAAGAGATGAGGAAAGGTTTCATGCCAGAGATGGAACTTGGGATGAATTTTGAAGGCAACTAGAAATTATAAGAGACAGAGGTAAAGAAGGAATACATTCCAAGCACAGGGAAACAGCCTATGCACACATGTGGAGGTGGAAGATAGAGTTCCATATTTAAAGAACAGTGAAACAACTAGTTTGACTGGAGTATGGAGTGAAGAATGTGTAGCTATCCAAAGAATTATCTGATCAGTCCAAATGTATGTTTAGATTTTTATTAATTTACTGGTAAGGTAAAACCTCTTACCAGTAAAACCTCTGGTGGCTCAAGGTGACCAAACATATTCTATTTTTAATAAACTGGAAATTCTCCTGCACAAAGTAAAGTTTTGCCTTCATTGGTAGGCCATACCACTCAACCAAAGGCATTAGGGAGTCACTATCAATCTTACTAAGAATTCTATATAGAAATTATTCTGACTTTGCTTTCCTATTTGAGGGGGAAGCCCAGAGTGGAGCATTCTTTCATTCTGTTGTCTCATACAGAATCAAAAGAAATTCAAAGCTTGCCAACCTCAAAGTAAAAAAAAAAATAATAATAAGCTTACTTTCTGCTACCCAGTGTCAGGGAAACAGAAGATTTTACTTAGTAAAGATCTTCAGGTGATGTAACAGTATAATGCATCATTATTACCTTCTTATTTATTAATAATAAGCTTTGATTTCAATAATAGCAAGTAGGTCACTCAGCCAGCAGGTAAAGAAAACCAAGGCTTTTTTTTCCTTATGACAAATTCATGCTGGGATAGTCTCTCTTTTCCAACTACTCTACCTCTTTATATAAAAAACCAGCTGGGAAGTCAGAAGAGGGGCAGAGTTCAGGAAGCCCTCCCAGAAATCCTATAGCTGCTCTAGTCATTAGAAGGTCTGTCACTAAGAAGAAGGGGAGAAAGTCAAAGAAACTTCAAATATAGGAAATAATTGAGAAGGAGATACTCTAGCTCTAGGTACTAAAGGCACAATCCCCATTACAAAGGATCACAGTGCTTTATAAACCTTAAAGAGTTGTATAAATGCAGGGATTTTTCAAGCAATCTCTGGGAAAATGTCAGTGCTGAGATTATATATATATATATATATATATATATATATATATATATATATATATATATATATATATATATATAATAAAATATATTTGTCTACATATATATTTGTATATATATTACATATATATACAAATATATATATATATACATATATATTTGTCTACCTAAGAGGACCTGTTAATATTTGTCCTTCATAGTTTAAATGTTCATAGACAAAGAATTGGCAGAGCATCTTAGAAGGAATGTCTGCTAATCTCTTTATTTTAAAAATAAGGAAACTGAGACTCAAGGATTTTAAGTGATTCACCAATGATCAAATAGTAATTGTCAGAGGTATCAGATCTTCCTGACCTCCAGATCAGCACATTAATCATAACCCCATTCAGCTGGACTCTTTATTAATGGGCTTGCTTCCTTTGCAAAATAATACAGGTAGCTGTGAATCAGTTACTACAAGTCCCTTCTACACAAATTAGACTTATTCATACAATTATTAAGTGTTTGTGGTAGAATGTGAACTCAGCAATTTCTGACTTAACATTAAGGGTTCTATCCCCTTAGCCACCTTGCAGCTTTCCCAGCTCCTTTCAAGTTTCTTCATCTTCCTTAAAACTCCTGACAGAATAACCACTACTTAAAACTACCAGGCCTGGGGCAAAATTCACATTTCCTTAACCAATAGGAAGGAAGGAAGGAAGGAAGGAAGGAAGGAAGGAAGGAAGGAAGGAAGGAAGGAAGGAAGGAAGGAAGGAAGGAAGGAAGGAAGGAAGAAAAGGAAGGAAGGAAGGAAGGAAGAAAAGGAAGGAAGGAAGGAAGGAAGGAAGGAAGGAAGGAAGGAAGGAAGGAAGGAAGGAAGGAAGGAAGGAAGGAAGGAAGGAAGGAAGGAAGGAAGGAAGGAAGGAAGGAAGGAAGGAAGGAAGGAAGGAAGGAAGGAAGGAAGGAAGGAAAGGGAGGGAAGGAAGGAAGGAAGGAAGGAAGGAAGGAAGGAAGGAAGGAAAGGAAGGAGTACAAAAAGGGAAATAGTAGTGAAAGAAAAACCATTTAATTCACAACTCTTCAATAAGAAAAAACAATGTGGTATAGTGAATAGAACACTGAACACGGTGTCAAGAAATACCCAGGTTTTCATCCCAACTATAACTCTTCCTAGCTATTTAGTCTAGAGTAATTTTCTTAAAGGCTTTGAGCTTTAATTTCCACATTTTTTAAGTCAGGATAATAATACCTGAACTTTCTTCTTTATAGGATTGTTTCAATGATCAAATAAGATAACATAAATGAGAACCTCTAAAAAGCCTTTCAATGCAATGTAAATGTCAGTTATTCATATTAATAATAATACTATTTCCTTGTAATAACCCTATGAGATAAACAGGGAAATACTTTCTCCATTTTATAGTTGAGGAAAATGAGTTTGACCTTAGCTGTCATTTTACCTGCATTAGGCTCAACTTCAACATTAGAAAATGCTCCTCCCACTCCTATCCCTATCACATAAGGTTTTGAGTGGCTAGAAAACTCCTTTCTTATCTCTGCTTCTTAGATTGCCAGACTTCCTTCAATTTTCAGCTAGGGTAGCCTTTTCTGCAAGAAGCCTTATCTGATCTCCTTAATGCTACTGTTTCTCTTCTGCCAATTACCTTCCATTTATCCTGTATATATGTTGCTTGTACATAGTTATTAGCATGTTATTTACCTCCATTAGATTATAAACCCCTTAAGAGCAGGGATTTTGTTGTTGTTGCTGTTGTTGTTTTTGGTTTTTTGTCTTACCTTCTTCTCCCAGAGCTGATCACAATGCCTGATACATGCCAGTAGATGCTTATTCAATACCAGCTAAGGACCTTGGAGAGCATTTCATCCAATTTCCTCATTTTTATAGATCAAGCTATAACTGCAGCATGTTGCTAGTGATCACTTGTTTATCACATAAAAGACATCAATGGAGACTCTATGGACCAGAAAAGGAGACGGTCACCCATCAGGAAATGAAAATGAGGGATAATAGATCCTGACAGGTCAAGGTCTTGGTTAATACACCCAAAGTTAATACACCCACTTTATTACAGGAGGAACTTCCTCTACCCATCTGGAACTTGGTAAATAAAGCATATAGAGTTACCTGACCTCAGAATGATTAACCAACTTAGCCCTAGTTTTAGGCCAGGTGAGCTGGTAAATATCATGAGCTAGATTTTAAACTCAGGCATCACTGACCCCAAATTATAGAATTCTAGGTCATAGACCAAGAGATGGAACAGACCTTAGAAGTTATTAAATCTAATCTCTATGAACTATAGGGACTGAAAGTAGATCAAAAAATACTATTTTCACTTTTTTTGTTCTATTTCCTTTTAAGTGGTTTTCTCTTTTCTTCTGAGTTTTTCTTTCACAAGATGACTAATGTGGAGATATTATTAAAATGATTGTAGATGTATAATCTATATCAGATTGCTTGCTGTGTTGGTGAAGGAGGAAATGAGGGAAGGAGAGGGAAATTTGGGGGAACTCAAAATCTTGCAAAAATGAATATTGAAAGCTATCTTTACATGTAACTGGAAAAAATAAAATACAATTAAGTGAAAAAAAACTGATATTGTCTGAATATAGATGGAAACATACTATTTTTCATCTTCTTTTTTTGAGTCTTCTTATATAAAATGACTAATGTGGAAATATTTTACATGATTGCAATCTATAAACTAAATCAGATTGCTTACTGTCTCAGGAAATGAGGAGGAGAGGGAGGAATAGAATTTGGAATTCACAACTTTAAAGAAATGTTAAAAATTGTTTCAACATATAATTGGAAGAAATATTATTTTAAAAATATTCAAGGGCAGTGGGTAGATCCTCTATGATTTATATATAGATAAGACTGTGTATGAAAAGATATTGATGGATTGCATTTTGCCTTTCTTTCTATCCTCAATGTTTAGCATAATGCCTCAAACCTTGTAAGTTATTAATAAATGTTTGTTGACTGATTAATGGATTTTGTGCTATCAGTATGAGTACCCACAACAATGATATACATAGCCACTGAAGCATTACCTTTCAAAATAGGGTCTTAATTTGTTACTATACCAAAAAGGTATTTGGATAGGACCAATATTTATGACTTCACCTCCTTTCCTTCCCCCTCACCAACATGGTCAGGAAAAGGCAACAAAGCTAGAGTCTGATTGACAGGGGGCAGAGCAAGGCTCAAAATATATCTCCTAGACATAGCTTCCTGGTGGCTTTTGGATGTACTGACATGATTTCCTGATCATCTAGAGAAACAAAAGGTTTCATCCACATGAGTGTGGAGTTCTTCCAACGTAGTCAACATCAGAAGCTAGAATCTTCACACCTTATCTTGATGAACTGGCAGCTATGTTAAAGCTAAGTGAAGCTATTTATTTGTTCAATGACGATGGATATCCTAATTCTGTCCCAGCATGTTATTGTTCTATGATAGAAGCAATCTAGTTAAGCATCTTTAGTTTACAGATGAGGAAACTGAGAATAAGAGGGTTGAAGTGACTTACCCACATTCTCATTTTACTAAAAGACTGTGGCAGAATTTCAACCTAGATCTTCCTACCTAAACATCCATCATGCTTAATCCTGCACTAAATAGCCTCCCTCATCATCCCATCCTCTGAGTATACCATGCAGCATCTTTCTTTATCCAGATGAACACTCTAGGGGTTAATCTTTCCAATTAGGACTTTTAACAATCTATCATAGCCTCCTACTGATCCACAAAGAACCCCATACTGTGCTATAGGAATAACAGAGAGGCTACATTAACACCTTCTGCACAGAAAAAAAATGAACATGTGTTAACTATGATAGACAGAAAGACCTGCAGAGAAAAAGGAAATGTTATTCCTCTTTTGTGCTAGAGTCATCCCTTAAGGAATAGTAATTCCATAAAGCATCACAATTCAGTTCATTTAACAAAAAATTGTAAAATCTCCTCAAACACATTAGTTTTATTTTAAAAGGGTGTAGGGGTTTGTTGTGCAGATAACTTTATTATGAGACTGTGGAGATGCATTTTATTATGTTTTGACTTCTTTTAAAAATTTATTATTATTATCCTAGCTGACTGTGTTTTTATAAGCCTGCAACCATTTCCATGTATAGAACATACAAGCATTAAAATATAAAAGCCAAAATATATTTCCTACTATATTCCAGAACGGAAAACAAAATGAACAAGTCCTATTCTAATTATAAAATATACAAAACAAAATAACTTTTTTTTTTGGTTTATTAAGTCACAAAATGGATTCTTAGAGAGGATGGTAATATTTAAAGAAGGAAGAGACATTAGATAGAGGTAATCTGATCAAACCTTTCCTAATCTCCCTGAGCCTGTTTTATCATCTATAAAATGAAGGGGCTGGTTTACACAGTCTCTGAGATCCCTTGCAACTCTAAGGCTTATAATCTTCTCATCTTATAAATGAGGATATTAAGATAAGTGACATAAAATAACTTGAACCAGATCATAGAAGATTTGGTAGTCAGTAAACATTTAAATGCCTATTGTGTGCCAGGCATTGTGCTAAGCAACAAGGATACAAAGAAAGGCAAAAGATACCCTCTATTCTCAAAGACGATGAGGGAGTCATCATGCAGACAACAATATACATAAGACAAGAGACAGAGATAAAGAGGAAGGGACTGAGGGAAGTACAGTGAGAGAAGAAGGGAAGACGGGAGAGACAGACAGACAAAGACAGAGAAAGAGAGACAGAAGGAGGGAAGGAGAGAGAGAAGATAAATTAGAGATAGCCAAGAGAGGAGAGGCATTAGCATTAAAGGGAGTTGGTCTGACTTTTTATAAAAGTTGGAGTCTTAGCTGAGATTTAAAGGAAGAGAAGCCAGAAGGCAAAAATGAGGAGAGAGAAATCCAAGCATACAGATAAACAATGAAAATGCAGTGGCCAGAGATAGAGTGTATTATGTGAAGAACAGCAAAGAGACTGGTGTCAGTAGATAATAAAGGAATGGAGGTGGGAGGGAAATAAGGTGTAAGAAGACTGGAAAGGTTGGAGGGAATAGGTTGAAAAGGGTTTTGAACATCAAACAGAGGATTTTATATTTGATCCTGGAGATAATAGGTGGCCTCAGACCTCTACCTTAGGAAAATCATTCTGACAGTTGAGTGGCATATATATTAGAGTTGGAAGACCTTTGTGATAGGCAATTAACCAACAGTCTATTGCAATATCCAAGTGATGCCATGATGAAGTAATGAACACCTGCACCAAGATGGTGGCAGAGTCAGCAAAGAAAACTGAGCATATAAGAGATTTTCAAAGGTAAAATCAACAAGACTTGGTAACAGGAAATGAAGTCATCTGTTGTAGATGATCTTCACAAGGAGTTTAGGCACAAAAGACAGGACAGTTACTAGGATTATAAATCTACTCCTGGAAAGGACCTCAAAAGTCCTCAATTCAACTCAAAAGTTGAATCATCTCATTTTACAGTTGGGGAATTCATACCCAGAGAGATTAAATTCTTTGAACAAAGTCATGCAAGTAAGAAGTAGCAGATCCAGGACACAAATCCAGGTCCTCTGGCTCCAAACCCATTGCTTTCCACTCTACAACCAAGAAACTAAGACCCAGATAGGCAGGATGATACTCACAGAGATAGTAAGCTTATAAGGCAGAATTTGAATCTAGGTCTTTAGATTCTTTTCACTGTCCCATTTTGCTTTCTTTTGACATTAGCTCCAGCGTTCTTTCTATTATAGAATTCTTATCTGCTTTTTCCCATCTGAACTTTCACCTTGGTGGGCTGAGGAAATAAGATCAACAGTACAAACTATTTTAAGACTCAGCATATGAGAATGAATAATTTTAACATGTTTTTCTCTTCACAAACAACCAACATACCATCAAGTAGAGTGTATCTCCCTGCTCCACCTCCTTGCCTGGCATAGGAGCTGATCTTCCCAGTCATAAGCCAGCTTCCTCCTGGACTGGAGAATCCAGGCTGTGAATCAATGGCACAGAAGTATCATTTGTCTTAACAGAGAAAAGTCCAGAATGTCCAGTGTCTCTTTTCTTAGGTGTCTTTGCCTAAATAGTTAGGAGTCAGAGTCCAAATCAGCTTCATTAATCTTTCATTCTCAGAAAACCAATGAACCTTGCCACACCCTTAAAAAGAAGTGAAAAAAATCAATCTAAAAAAAAGCAGCAAAACAGCAAGGGAGATACAGGAACACATTAGTGCTATATGCCAACGTCTTGGTCCACTGCCTAATTTGTGTTTATGAAGATACCAGGCAGAAGTCAAATGTCAAAAAAAATGACAAATGGATATTCTGCAATATCAGAAAAAAAAATGATCTCTTGTACTTCCATAAGTTCTTGTCATGAAGACATAGCTACTCAGTATATTTTGGTTAGTATTTCCTAAACTTTGTGTCAGTAATTCCATGGCACTAAGGACTTCAAAGTATTTTCTTGCTCCTTTAAGATCAAAGGACCAAAATGTTTTAGACATAGAACTAAAGGTATATCAGACATTATCTCATCCAGCCTCTTAATTTTACAGATGGAGAAACTGAGGCTCAGTGTGATTAAGTGACCTGCTTAAGACTACAGAGGTATAGTAGTAAAACCTCTGCATAGCACCCTTGCTACAAGTATATGGATAAAAATGTAACTAAAAGAAAATATAAAACAGAAAAGTTTTTAAATTAATTTTATAATTATAAAATTTTTTGACAGTATATATGCATGAGCAATTTTTTATAACATTATCTTTTGTATTCATTTTTCCAGATTTTCCCCTCCCCCCTCCCTCTACCCCTTCCCCTAGATGACAGGCAATCCCATACATTTTACATGTGTTACAGTATAACCTAGATACAATATATGTGTGTAAATCCAATTTTCTTGCTGCACGTTAAGTAATGGATTCCGAAGGTATAAGTAACCTGGGTAGATAGACAGTAGTGCTAACAATTTACATTCACTTCCCAGTGTTCCTTCTCTTGGTGTAGTTGTTTCTGTCCATCATTGATCAGCTGGAAGTGAGTTGGATCTTCTTTATGTTGAAGATATCCACTTCCATCAGAATACATCTTCATACAGTATTGTTGTTGAAGTGTACAGTGATCTAACAGAAAACTTTTAATATTCTTTAGTTCCAAAAATCTATAATCCTCTAGAACCTAATATTAGAGTTCTAAGAATCTTCAGTTTTCTTTCCCCTGTTGCTTGCTGCAGGGTGGAAAAAAATTTCTTCTTCATAACCTTCCCATATGTTTGTCTCTATTTCTGTTTTCTGTTTTCTGTTTTCTGTCTTCCTCTTCTCTTTCTCTCTCTCTCTCTCTCTCTCTCTCTCTCTCTCTCTCTCTCTCTCTCTCTCTCTCTCTCTCTCTCTCTCTTCCCCCTCACTCCCTTTCTCTGTGTGTATATATGTGAAATTATTATTCTTATAAGAATAAGAACCATTCCAATTCCAATAGTCATGATGGAAAGTGCCATCCACATCTAGAGAGAGAATTATGAAGACTGAATGTGGATCAAACCATAGTATTTTCATCTTTTTATTGTTATTCTTTGTTTCCTTGGTTTGTTCCCTTTCTCTTTTTTCCCTTTTGATCTGACTTTTTTTTTGCTCAGTATGATAAATATGGAAAGATGTTTAGAAAAATTACACACATTTAACCTATATCAGATTGCTTACTGTCTTAAGGAGGGGGAGGGAAGAAAAATTTGGAACACAAGACTTTGCTAAGATTAATGTTAAAAGCTATTTTTGAATGTATTTGGAAAAATAAAATAGTGTTTTTAAAAAGATGAAAAATAAGAACCATTACCCAATCGATCATATCCAGAATCCTTTGGTACTTCAAGTCCTTCATAACCCACATGCACCTGACACCTTTCAAGTTCTCTTACATCTAACTCCCTGTCATTTACTTACTCTTCAATCCACTGGCTTCTTTGATGTTTCACAAGAGAGATACTCCATCTCTGATAGGTGTAAAGTGGTACCTTGTAGTTGTTTTCATTTGCGTTTCTCTAATCAATAGTGATTTAAAGCACTTTTTCATATGGTTGTAGATAGCTTTGGTTTCTTTGTCTGATAATTGCCTCATCATATCCTTTAATCATTTATCAGTTGGAGAATGACTTTTTATTCTTATAAATTTGACTTAATTCTCTATATATTTGAGAAATGAGGCCTTTGTCAGAAACACTGGCAGCCAAGGTCTCCCACTTCATCCAGGGCCATCTACAATCATCCTGATCTATATCTTACCACTGGACTCTATGGGGCTCCAGAAGAGAAAGTGAGGCTGGTATAGTCCTCCCTCACTTAAATCCAGTTCATTTATATATCATGGCATCATCTCCCTGATGTCATAGTTCTCTTCAGGAATAAAGGACAAATAAAAATGACTCTATCTCTAGGCTCCAGACATTTTCTCTGGCCGTCCCCCAGTGCTTGGGAATTATCTCTTTCTTTATCTCTAACTACTGGTTTCCCTAGATTTCTTCAACTTTCAATTAAAATCCAAACTTCTTCAGGAAGCCTTATTCAACTTTTTTAAATTCTTGTGCCTTCCCTTTTTTATTTCCTATGTTCCTGTATACAGCTCATTTTTATCAATGTGTTTATTGTCTCCTCAATTAGATTGTAAGATTCTTGAGGACAGTGACTGTCTTTTGCCTCTTTTTATACTGAAGAAAAGTACGGGAAAGAAGTATTAGACCACCTACCAAACTTAAGGTCTAGGGAGCCATTGTGCTGACCTCATTGTTGTATGTCTGTGAAACCTGGACAGTGTACCAGCACCATAATAGGAAACTGAACCACTTCCATTTGAATTGTATTAGGAAAATTCCGAAGATCATAAAATATCAGATATGTGATCCTTTCTAATACTAAACTGCCAAGGATTCAAATTCTACTGCAGAGAATAACCTGCAACTCAGTTGGGCTGGCTACATTTTTTGAATAATAACATACACTGCCTAAAAGACTCTTTGATGCAAGTACTTACATGATGGTCAGAAAAAGCAATATGAGGACACTCTTAAAGTCTCTCTTAAAAATTTTGGAATTGATTGCATGACATGGAAAACACTAGCACAGGATTATACAGCATGACACGTCCTCATAAGAGATATTGCACTCAAAGAACAAAGCAGAATTAAAGTAATTTAAAAGAAATGTGAGGTAGCCAAAGTTAGAGAATTCACCCAACTATCCATCTGGACTATTTGTGCCTGACCTCTTGTAGAGCATTCTGAGTTCACATTGATCTGATTGTCGTAGTCAGACACACTTTAACTTGACGCTAACAATTTTGCAATTTTGGTCCTCTTCAAGAATCTATTAGATTATCAGCTCCTTAAGGAAAAAGACTGTCTTTTGCTCCTAAGAATTTAGCATAATGTTGGCATATAGTTCACTATGCTTGTTAACTAATTTATTAACTGTGATATAATTTATCAAAATCATATGATAGATAGGCTCAAAATCAGTAATAATTAGAGAAATGGAAAATATGTCACCTCTGAAGCTTCACTTCACACCCATCAGATTAGGAAAGCTAACCAAAATTGAAAATGATCAATAATGGAGTGTCTACAGGGAAAACAAAAACAATGATTCCCTATTTGTATATTTGATATATTTGTGGCCCAGATATTCTGGAAAGAAATTTGGAAAAATGCCCCATAATTTGCCACCTACACCATGCATACTTTTTCACTCAGTCCAGACTCTGGTGAACTCAGAGAAAGAAGAAGGGACTCATATGTACAAAACTCTACAGTAACTCTTTTGAGGTTATAAAGAACTAGAAACAAAAGCTTATAGTTGGAGAATGCAAAAAAAAACCTATGGTATATGAATATAATGGTATATCTTAATTATGAAATAAATGATTTCAGAGAAGTCTACAAAGTCTGACATGAATTTGGAATGAATTGAGCAGAACTAGGAGACTAACTTATTTCAAGAATAATAACATTATAAATGCAAATAGTTTTGAAAAGACTTAAGAACTCTGATCAATTCAATGATCAATCATGATTTTAGAGGATCATTGATGATCAATGCTACTTACTTCCTGACAGAAAAGTGATGGAATGTTATGCAAAATGAGACATATATTTTTGCACATGGTCAATATAGGAATTTGTTTAATTGGACTATGCATATTTGTTGCAATAGTTTTGTGTTTTTTTTTTCTTTTCTTCTGGTAGAGATAGAGGAGGTGGGAGAGAGAAAAGATAAATGATAATCATGAAAAAATAAAATTTAATTTCAGAAATAATTGTCATATGAAAAGGAGATTAGAATTTTTCTATTTCATTGGTTTTGAACTTAGTTGACCAAATACATAATGGAATCTTCAAAAGAAACAAGGAGATTAAGGGGAAACGGGGAAGAGGAGATGTTTAGGAGAAAATGATAATGACCTCTCTTTTTAATATGTTAGAATTAAGATATCTATATGATATTGAACAGGAAATGTCTAACAAGTATAATTGATAATAAAGACTTGGACATCAACTGGGTTATATGAAATTGAAGGTCAAGAGAATGATTGGTATAGATTTTGGATTTGGATGAATATGAGGATGGGATTCATTCCTGCAAAGAAATGGTAGTTGGACCTCCAAGGGTTCATGAAGTCAGCAAGAAAAAACAAGAAAGAGAAGAAAAAAATGTTTCTTTTTAACTGAGCTCTTGGGATACAACCACACAAAAGGGATAAGACTTGGATAATAATACAACAAAAAAGACTGAAAAGGAGCAGTAAGTCACATAGGAAGATACCCAAGAGAAAATAATGTCATGAAAATCTAGAGAGAAAATTATATCTAGTGGGGAAAGGTGAAAAATTGTTTAATCCTGTGGAAGATCAAGAAGGATAAGATCTAAGAAGAGGGCAGTGGATCTGGCAGTAAAGAGATCACAGGTAATCTGGAGGGAAGTAGTTTCAGATCAGCAATGAGGTCAGAAGCTAAATTGCAAAGGGATGAAAAGTGAGAAAAAAAGAAATAATGTCAACATATACAGATAAATTTTTTTAGGCAGGTAATTGAGAAAGGGAGAAGAGATCCAGAATGAAATCTTGGGAGGATAGCAGGATCTAATGAATCCCTCTTATAAGGCCTTTGACTTTTGATTTGAAAGAACCATGCAAGTTAATTGTCCTACATGCATATCCCTCTACCTATGTTCTGTGTTCCCTTATCACATATAGTAATATTAGTAGTAGTGATAATAACTCATATTTATGTAGTGCTTTCAGGTTTACAAAGTGTTTTCTTTACACAAGTTAATTCATTCAGTCAATGAATTGATTGAAAATTCATTCAATGAATTTGAACAAAATTCTAAGTACCTTGTAAGTACCATTAGTATTCCCATTTGATGGATAATAAAACTGAGAGAAAAATTAAATAATTTGTCTGGCCAGGGTCATACTGCTACTCATTATCTAAGGCAGGATTTGAACTTCCTAACTTCTACTCCTTAACTCTATCTACTTAGCACCTAGTAATAATCCTAACAATCTAGCTGCTTCTAGATGGTTTTTCATGCATATTACCCAGGGATGCATGTTCCTAGAATTCATAATTTTTCCCAATGATGGAATGATGAACTATGTAAGAATGTACCCCTATATGTATAGAAAGTATTTTTGTCACTTACTTTATTATACTCTTTAATTGAATAGCCTTTCCTTTGAACTAATGTGTCTTCTAGTTGTTGAAGCTGAAAGCACAGGATTTGCTGGAGGTTCTGGGTTCAAATCCTAGCCTCACTAATTGGTGATCTCTCTGAACTTTAGCTTCCTCATCATAAAAGAAAAGAGCTAGATTATGATCTCTATGTTGCACCTCAGCTCTAAATCCTATGACCCGATGATTATAAACATGTTTTTCTTTTCCTACTTCAAAATCTTGTTAAAGTACTATAAGAATGTCAGTTTTTCATTTTTACAGTTAAAGGTTCTGATTAAGGCCTCATTTCCAAAATATATAGAGAACTGACTCTAATTTATCAGAAATCAAATCATTTTCCAATTGATAAATAGTCAAAGGATATGAACAGACAATTTTCAGATGATGAAATTGAAACTATTTCTACCTATATGAAAGAGTGTCCCAAATCATTGATCAGAGAAAGACAACTTTGAGATACCACTACACACCTCTCAGATTGGCTAAGACGAATGCTGGAGGGGATGTGAGAAAATTGGGATACTAAAGGAATCCAACCATTCTGGAGAGCAATCTGGAATTCTGCCCAAAAAGTTATCAAACTGTGCATACCCTTTGATCCAGCAGTGCTATTACTGGGCTTATATCCCAAGGAAATACTAAAAAAGGGAAAGGGACCTGTATGTGCCAAAATGTTTGTGGCAGCCCTTTTTTGTAGGGGCTAGAAACTGGAAAATGAATGGATGTCCATCAATTGGAGAATAGTTGGGCAAATTATGGTTTATGAATGTTATGGAATATTATTGTTCTGTTAAGAAATGACCAGCAGGAGGAATACAGAGAGGCTTGGAGAGACTTACATCAACTGATGCTGAGTGAAACAAGCAGAACTAGGAGATCATTATACACTTCAACAACAATACTGTATGAGGATGTATGCTGATGGAAGTGGATATCTTTGACAAAGAAAAGATCTAATTCAGTTACAATTGATTAATGATGGACAGAATCAACTACACCCATAGAAGGAACACTGAGAAATGAGTGTGGACTACTTGTATTTTTTGTTTTTCTTCCCAGGTTATTTTTACCTTCTGAATCCAATTCTTCTTGTGAAACAAGAAATTAGGTTCTGCACAGATATGTTGTATCTAGGATATATTATAACACATTTAACATGTGTAGACTGCTTGCCATCTAGGGGAGGGGGTAGAGGGAGAGAAGAGAAAAGTCGGTACAGAAGTGAGTGCAAGGGATAATGTTGTTAAAATTACCTATGCATATGTTCTGTCAATAAAAAGTTATAATAAAAAATAATGTCACTTTTTAGTACCATAATTATCACTAATCATTTATGCCATTCATTAAATCTGTGGTAATTCATTCTATGTTTTGGACAATAATAATCTTCTCCAAGGAATAGAAGCAGATTAATGGAGTTTATTCATTTTGTGTTGCCCCCCTTAGCATGAAAAAAAATGTCATCAAAGATGCAAGTTTCTGCAAGACTTTGTTGATGGGACAATTTCTATTTCAATTTCAAACAAAATGATGTCCTAAACAAGGAAGCCTTCCCTCTAAAATAAAATAGTTTTTCAACTTTCTTCTAACCACAATGAGTAATCCTTTATACTGGGGGAGTAGGAAGAAATGCAGAATGTATTCCTGTTATTATGTATCTCTTGTCTAAAGGGTAGGCAGTCTGCCTAAAAAACATACTAACTAAATAAAAGTCGTGGGTGGTTAAATGTGTCTATTTCTTTGCAAAACTGATAAGAAGAGGCCTAATCCATGCACATTTTAGCAAGAATATACCCCATGTCCAAAAATAAAATTATTAAACTAAAAGTAAAGGTCTTTTGTATGTTATCCAGAGCCTTAACTACAACAGGGATACTTTTGCTGTTATGTCCCTTGAAGTTAAAAAGTAGCTGAGCCTAGTAGCCAATAACAATAAATTAAATTAAAACTATCAGATAACGAACAAGGATAAGCAAAGATTTCACATTGAAGACATTGAGTTGAGTCTTGAAAGACCCTAGTGAGTATAAAAGGTTAATGTGAAAAAGAATTGCATTGTGATATGGGGGACAGCTTGTGCATAGGCAATAGATGTTTGGAGAACAGCTATCTATAGACTATCTATGTCTATGATAGAGTACCTGAAGGGGAATAATGTGAAATAAGTTTGTAGATTTAGTTGGGTTAGATTGTACAGAATTTTAAATGAGATTCCAAGGAATCTGCATTTTGTCTTAGAGATAGGACATAGGGAACCCTTAAAGATAATAGAAGAGCAACATGTCCAGAGCTTTTTCTCATGAATATCAGTTTAAAGAAGAAATCTTCACAGAGGAGGCAGAATTTTAAAGAAAATAAATTGGTTTTTCCAAGATAACTCAAAGAGGGCAGAATATCAAAAGAATTGGGGAAGAAAGATACATTGAGAGTATTATAATTGGGAGGGATGAAATTGATAAGATAGATAGTAACTACCAATCTATATGCCTACTTTCTCATGTCTAAAATTAATCTTTATAGGAATTATCTGTGCTCGTGTCAACAGTGTCACTTAAAAATGAAAAAGAGTTTTTCATAATTTTCTAAATGAAGTAGAGGGGGTCTCCAGATATATATACTTTTTGGTAGATTACATTCAGCTGATTACATCAGCGCCAAGATACAATATTTGCTTGGTTGGGTTTTCCTTTTATTTTCATTCCCATGCATTGTAAACATTCTGAAGGTACAAAAAGGTAAAAATTTGTATGACATAGAGTGGCTTCAAGGAATTAATGCAAATAAAATTGACTCAAGTTGTTCAGTGTTAAATTATATCAATACCTTAAACAAAACAAAAATTTTTAAAAAGCTTTTTTTGTGGGAAACACATCAAAAAACAAAAGAGAAAAACATGGATGGAAACACATTGGAAACACCTGAGTTGTAGCATAAATAGTAGTTAATTTGCTGGGGGGAAAAATCTCCATATTGTCATTGGGTTCGTTATATCAAGGAATCCAAGCCCAAGGCAATTCTGGATCATGTTAGAAATATCAGGGAAGACTCTAGTGATCAGTCTAAAGAATGGAACAAAGAAATTTTGCTTGATGATCAAAGGAGAATCAAATGCCATCCATTCTGATATCAAAGTAGAATCTCAAATGGTGGGATGATTCCTTTTCCCTAATTTGTGTGATTTGTGTGATGAAGAAAAGTGAAGGGTTGCTTTATAACCCTGTCCTACAAATTGCTCCTAGATGTCTCCTCTGCTGAACATGAAGTTGGAAATGCAATTTTGACAGGAGCAATTACAATCATAGAAAAGTTGAAGCTTCAAAACCTTATGTCCTTGATTTTTCATTTCTATTTAATGTATATACTCTAATCCATACAGTGAGTATATTTCCCTTTTGTCATGAAAAGTTGGAAAAGAGATTAGACTCCTGATGGGATAGGAATATATCCACCTCGTTTTCATTAATTTTCTCTTACTTGGCAAAGCTCACTCCTTAAACTAGTTTTTTTTTGGGGGGTAAATAGACCCCTTTAGCTATCTGGGATTTGTATGTATCTCTTCTCAAAATAGCTGTTTTCTAGGTAATTGAAAAAAATGTTAAATAGCTGTTACAAATTAGTGAAAATAAAGTTGTGATTTTCTATCCAAGGTCACAGTTCCCCTGCAATCTATCCATGTTTCCTTTTGGGGGCTTTCGACCCCAAGTTATGGACTTCTGTCATAGATGAAGAATCTGAGCAAAACATTAAAAAGAAAAATGGAGGGTATAAAGATATAGACAGACCACATCTATGCATGTACCAAAAGATTTGGGCTGGTAGTTCAGGATTTGTGATGATATTTAATTGATTATTAAGAAACCATACTGAAGTCTAGAGTCAACTCCAGAAGGAACATTAGGCATCCCAAGTGAATAATGATTGCATGTTGTGTAGGTTATGGTAGCTGAGTAGATAGTTCCCTGAGTTAGTCCAAAGGTACATTTACTTTGGACAGGCATTACAAATGAACAGTAAGCTAGACCTAGAATCTTTAGTGATATGCTACTAGATATACATCTAAAGGAAAACCCATCTTGAATCTCAGGGAAGTTAGATGTGAGATAGAGGTAGATAGCTAGCTAGATAGATAGATAGATAGATAGATAGATAGATAGATAGATAGATAGACAGAGACAGACAATAGATAGATACATGGATAGACGAAGCATTTGCTAAGCACCTACTCCATGCCAAACATTTTTCAAAGTGCTGAGGATATAAATACAAGCAAGTAAAATAATCCTAACTAGGTAGTGGGGTCCCAACTACCTTCAATGAGCTTACATTCTAATAGGAGAAGATAACACATAAAAGGGATGTAGAAAGGGGGAGGAGGAGAATGAAGCTACATGAAGAAGGGATTGAAAAAGTCAAATGACCTAAATTAATCATGGAATATTAGAACTTGATCTCAGAAATCATCTAGCTCATCATCCTCAGTTTACAAATGGAAAAAACTGTAGCCCAGAAAGAAATAACTTGTTTAATTTCTTACACAGCTAATTTGGGGATTGGTTTAGAACTAGAATCTAGAATCCAAAATTCCTTTCTCTTAATTGAAAGCTCTTTCCACTGTTACATTTTCCAAAATATTGTAAAATGAAGAAGATTGGAGCAGGAGGCTAGAGGACTAATCCCAGAAGAAGGAAGATCCAGATTCATGTTCTGTCTCTGATAAATACTACTGTGTGGCTATAAGCAAATCTTGAAGACCCTAAATTACAAAGGAGTAACCTATTTGCATCAGTGCAGAGGGAATTCCCCTACACTCAATGACCTCACAGGTTTAAGCCAAAAGAAAAAAAAAAAATGTCAAAATAACCATGGGGTAGTAGATTTAATATTTCAAGGCTCTTCTTACTATAAAGGAAATTCCAGGGGAATTACACATATTTGACTTTTTTTTCTCCCTGCTATGTGGCTAAAAGAATAAGCTGTGTGTGATTTTTATAACCTGGCTTGTGATGTGTCCCTTCAGGGAGCTATTAACTCTATTGATGTCTATGGTATATATTTCCCCCCTCAAAATTAGAAATTGCTTAAAACCAAAGGGAGAAGGGAGGGGAAACCATTTCTTCTTAAATAGGTCATTAGTGATATCGGATAGTTTGTTATATTGTAATATAATATTGAAATTCCTAGTGGCAATAGATTTTCAAACGTGAATTAAAGAGACTGAATCTGAGCTACTGAGTTTAAGGCATGTTGGGAAAGAATCTTAGAAAATTAACTGCTTCACAGATTGCATAGAAATGCTGATTTTTAAAAAGAATAACAATAATCCCTCCAAAATAAGTATTGGCACATAAACCATGAGGTCAGAAACCCTCATCTAGTAATAGCACCGTGAAGCTAAGACACTAAATCTTAGTTTAAGTTTGGGGGAGGAGGGATGTGTATATGGAAAAACAAGAGAGCTATAATAACCAACAATAAATTAAGTGGTCTGGAATTCATAAAAGATGAAATTTTAGCCTCTAAAAATTATAGTAAGCCACTGATCCATAAGCTAATGGGAACAGACATGCATGGTTGGGTATTTACTATGAGCATGTGCCTGGGCTACTGTCACTGTCTTGATGCATGGCTAATGCAACCTTTAGACCAGTCTTTTTACATGAACACAGTATTCAGGGGACTATAACACATAATGCCTTAGCAAAATAGCATCATTCCAAGTCTTATAGTGATAGGAAAACTGATTTACAGACCATAGTTAGCAATAAAAAACCTCAATATAATTCTACTTGTACCTGCAAAAATCAGCAAGAAAAATGCAAATGCCTACTTAAAGAACTAGAGAAGTATCAGTTATGATATTAGAGAGATTAGGCAACAGTTCTAATTGTGTGCATATAAAGCCATATTGCTGAAAGGCATACAATTGATAACCGGCATTTCACACCATCTGTACAGAGACGGCCAAGTAATTTTCCTTTGCCTGAATATGGGGGCCAAATTACTTAAAAGAGACATAAGGATAGCCTCTTGGGAGTAACAGTCTCATACAAGCAGCAATGAATTTTCTCTTCAAAATACTGTAGCCATGTTTTCAGAAGCTGAACTATTTCTTCCAACTCTCCTCACAAAAAAATAGCAAATACCTCCAGCTGTGATCAAAATATTCTCTGAGAGTATGCTATATACACAATATGTCTCCTAGCTAACACACTGGGGCATTGTCAAAATGCAAGTGGCAATATGAGACTATGGAATTTATTCTTCAAGAAAATATAGAAATGTGTTAATTTAAAGAGATTACAGATTTAGATTGTCATCCTTACCTTCATGTTGAATGCATGCAAAAGTAAAGCTCATTCATGCTCTGTTAAATTAATTCAACATAAGCATATAAATTACATCAATCCCTGTTTCCTAGACTGCTGGGTACTATGTCCCCAATAAAATTATTCATTTGCTCCCTAATATGGATAATATATAATTCAAAGTTGAAATCTAGTCCCCAGAGTATATCCAGATTGGATATGTGTCTCAAAAGATCAGCAAATCTACCAGAAGTGAAATAGCAATCTATAAACTACCTTGATGACTTGTCGATAGGAAAAGGAGGATAGGATGAGATTGTAAACCAAATAACCTCTTCATGACCTCAATCCTCCCCACCCCTTGCCATGTAATAAGGGTCATTTCTGAGTTCCTTTGTTTGAAGAAGCTGACTTGGAAGAGTTGGAAGAGAATTGACTCTTCTGAATTTACATTCAGAGGTGAGATGACCTCCAAACCACATTAATTCAAGATATTTTCACAT